>NC_056749.1:426466356-426598856 GCF_019279795.1 Protopterus annectens
AATGGTCTTCCCGACAGGAGCTGGGGGGAAGACATCCACCACATGAGATGCTTTTGCACGCTATGTGATCATAATGGTGTGAGACATTGGAAGTTCCTGGTATGACCATTGAGTAAAAGCATCCACTGAAGGATCCGCATGTGGTATCTGGCCAATGGAAGGAGAGGTATGGCTGCCATGATTCCCAACACCTTCAGAACTAACCTGGCTTTGACTCTGTTGTTGTTGAGAAGAAGTGACACCAATTTGTGAATGTCTGATATCCTTTGGTTCGTTAGCCTTGCAGACATGTTTATAGTATCTAAATTTAAAACAGACTTTTCGCATTTATTGAAATACCCAGTTTTTGACAAAAAAAGTATAATCTCTGGCCATCAGAAGGAGATGCTTGGTGGGAGCTGTGAGAAGCCAGTCGTCCAAATATGGAAACACCTGGAATTCTTGTCATCTCAGGTGAGAAGCTACCACTGCCATGCATTTGGTAAACACCCGGGGGGCAGTGGTGAGACCAAAGGGCAGGGCCCTGAACTGAAAATGACTGGTTCCCAGCCTGAAGCGGAGGAATCTTCTGGAGCGTCTGTTCATTTTTATGTGATAGTACGCATCCCGAAGGTCTATAGAGCACATCCAGTTTCCTTTGCCCAAAAGGGGAAGGATGGATTGCAGCGTGACCATCCGAAATCTTGTTTTCTTGACTGATTTGTTCAAGACACTGAGATCCAATATCGGTCTCCAGTCCCCTGTTTTCTTTGGAACTAAAAGAACCTTGAGTAGATTCCGGATCCTTGTTGGTCTGCTGGCACTGGCTGAATTGCTCTTTTTGCAAGCAGTTTTGAAATTTCCAAAGCTGCTATATCCCTTTGAGCGGGTGGAACATCTGGAAGGGATTTTTTTGACTGATTTGGAAAACGAAGAAAGGGGATAGAATAGCAATGATGGACTGTACCCATTTGTCTTGAGTCAGGGATAGCCAGGCTGCTGGGTACAGTGACAATCTTCCTCCGAAGATGGGCAGTCGGGCAACACCTCAGGGATGCTGAAAGGGCTTGTCAGGAAAGGCTTCCCTGGTTCTGGACCCCCTGCCCCTAGGGCGCCATTGTTATTCCCACCTCTGCCTTTGGTAGGAAAAAGTCCCTTGAGATTGTTTACGGAACCACATCTTCCCACCCTTCTGGCCTTTGGGGTAAGGCCTAGAAGGAGTCCCGGTGCAGAAAGGGTCTTGCCATCAGTCTCGCACCTAGTCAGGGTTTCTTTCACTTGAGGACCAAAGAGAGATGATCCATCAAAGGGAGTTCGTGAAAGACGCCTTGAAAGGGTCCGCAAAATTGCATAGCGCATCCAGGCGGCTACACCTGTCCCTCCATCGGCCGCATAAGAGGAGGCGCATGGAGGAGTTAGATATGGAATTAAGGGTAGCCAGCTGCGTGTTCATTTTTCTTGAAACCCGCAGCTGTAGGATCTTTAACATTTCACTCGCTTCCTTGATCAAGTCCCTTTGAAGACGAGTGAAATGGCACAGGTAATTCAGCATGGTAAATGTCGCTGAGGAGAACATCCTATCCATGGACCTAGATTCCTTGTTAGGTGGATGGACAGGCACTGAAGGATCAGCCAGTTCCTTCTTTGTGGCAGCAGCTACCACCATAGCATCCACAGAAACTCCTTTTGATAAAAATTGCTTGTCTGATGGAGCTGTGATGAATTTAGAGGGTCTCCTGGGAGTGGGGTCCACTGAATCAGGAGCCGCCCATGCCTTCTTAGCAACCACCTGCATGAGGGGGTCGGGACACCCAGGAGGTGGAAGGACGAGAGCCAAACGCCTCAAGATACACAGATTGCACCTCCGAAGGGTTGAGGGCTGGCCAATTTCCCCTCTGTTTCAGGATCTCCAGAATGTCTGCAAATGAGACATCTTCAGAAGGGGAACGGGAACCCTCAGAATCATCCAGATCTGTGTCTGACGTGATAGACTCAGGTGAGTCAATGTGTTTCCTCTTGCACTTCCTCTTCCGAGGGGCTCTTCTGCCAAATCAGGAGAGGCCTCGAAGAGGATGAAATCCCACAGGGGCTCCTGAGGAGCTGGCTCTCTGCGGTCCGGGATGAGGGAGTGAGTCGACTTACCCTGAGGCAGCATAGAGGGAGGCGGACGGAGCCGACTGTGGAGTAGAGCCAGGCTCTAACACACTCCGCATGACCTCGAATGCACCCCTGTCAGGCAGAGCCAGAGGTCCCCGCCCGAGGAGCTAAGAACCCCTCGGCACCGACAGTGATGGCTCCGAGGTCGATGTCGGAGCCGAACTCACCAGCCCGAGAGGGAGAGGGGGTCGGACAAGGGTCCGATGCCACTCACCCCTCAAGTCTGGCGCCGAGATTCCTCCAAAGAAGAAAAGACAATTGTCTCAATCACAGTCTCGGTTCCGCCAACTCAAAAGAGTCAAGGAGGAAAGAGTTGATGGACGGGGCAGGCACCGACTGATGAGTCAGGCTCTGAAGCATCTGGGCTAGTGCCTCGGACTTAAGTAGTCGACTCACCACTCTCTGAAGGTCATGATCGGACAGCCTCGATGACCTAGAGGAATGAGACCTTTGGCCCGTTCAGACAGCAGGAGATCCTGGAGCCGAATGAACGGAGCCAAGAGAAGGTGACCTAGACCTCTTTCTAGTTGTCGGCTCAAGGTCTGGTCGGAGCCGACACGGTACTTTTCAACCGCCCTCCGCCGCCGGGGAGCCACAGAAACTGTGGACTGAGACTTATCGGCTCCAGCCGGAGCCGATAAAGGCAAAGGTTGAACAACCTGAGGTCTCGGTTCAGAAGCCGGAGACCTCGATGCCTTAGAGGGCTTCCCTGTTGAAACTGACAGGGAATCCTCTGGCTTCAATAAGCCTCTCAGAATTAACTTGTTTTTTCTTTCCTGCAGGACCCTGGGGCTGAAGCCATGGCACACAGCACAGGAGTCCTGCAGGTGCAAAGGCCCCAGACAATAGACACAAGAAGTGTGAGCGTCTGTCAGAGACATTTTCTGACAGCACGCATCACACTTCTTGAACTGAGACCTTTGCTTCTTTAGACATTTCCCTAACTGACAGGTGTACACAAACACACACCCAAACACACAAGTTATACCCTGTCAGTAAAAAAAAAATAATTTTAGTAGTGATACTAGAATTTAAGTACAATAAAATTAAAGTAAACTACACAAACACTCCACTAGGGAAGGGAAGGCCTAAGGCCCAAAGGAAGAACCAAAGGTTCTTTAGTAAAAACGGAAAAATAGGGTCGGGATAAAGTTTTGTGATCTACACTAATCTAAGAAGAATTTAACTTAAAAAGGGGTAAAAAGAGTAACTTTTTTAGAAGAAAAAGCTAACACTCACCAGGAACCGGTAGAAGCAACCAACCTCGAAGCTGTAGCGGCAAACGAGATCTGAGGTAACTCTCGCCTAGCATTGTGGGATATAAGGGGAGCCTCGAGGTGGAACCAACTCTCGAGCTTTTAGAGTGGAGCCGAGGTCGGCTCAACCCATCCAGCAAGAATGAAGGCGAGATAAACAACTTAACATATATATATACATATATATATATATATATATATATATATATATATATATATATATATACATATATATATATATATATGTATATATGTATATATATATATATATATATATATATATATATATACACACACACACACACACACAAACATATATATTCAGAAAGAATGAAAAAAAGACCCTTTTTCCAGAGGGGGAAGAAAAAGCGCAACAGGGTGAAGGAGGGAGGGGCGAAATACTCTAACAGTGACAAGTAGGACATTTACTGTTACGGTCCTTCCTTATTCCCTGCTGCAGTATTCTGTACAAAGTAAAAGTATTATAGCTACCATAAAAGATTGAAGGAGGAAGAAGCAACTTAGGAACCCTCTAAACCCTGTGGAGGATGGCCCTGGCTAAACTATTTCTGGTCCTAGAAATCGCATCCAACTTATACTATTTAAAAATATAAAAGTATGCACTGTAGACCAATGAGCAACTTCCAAAATGGATCAAGTATTGACACCCTTGAAAAAAAGCTCCAGAAGATGCAACCGCCTAGCAGAATGAGCAAAAACAGCATTAGGTAGCTGCTTGCCATGAAAGTAACAAAGAAATGGCTTTAGAAATTCAAGAAGAGCTGGTTTGCTTAGAAACAGCCAAACCCAATTTTTGGTCTTGAAAAGAAACAAAGTTGCTCAGATTTCCTAATATCTTTAGTCTTGTCTACACATAATATCTGAGATGCTTATGTAAATCCAAAGAATGGAGAACACTCTCACTGTTTTGAGGAGAAGAAAGAAGGAAAAAAGATTGATGGTCAGATTCAAAGATAAATCAATGACCACTTTAGGCATAAAAGAAAGACTGGCTCTAAGAAACACCCTGTCTCTGTGGAGAAAAAAAACCCAAAAACCCAGCAAAGCAGGAACCTGCCACAAGGGCCTGAAGTCCAGAAACTCTCTTGGCAGAAGTCAAAACCACCAACAAGACGGCCTTCGAGGTACAAAGCTTTAAAGAGAAAGAAGCTGGTGGTTTAAATGGTAGCCGAGTCAATTTTTCAAGAACAAAGTTAAGGTCCCAAAGTGGAGGAACCGTTTCCTTGGAGGTCTAATATGAAGGATGCCTCTCCTCAAACCTACAGGAAAGTGATGGATCCAGAGACAGTTAAGCAGAAACAACTGGCAAATGAGCTTTAATAGAAGGGTGTGTCAGACCAGAAGTTAGCATGTCACATAAATAAGAACTGCAGGATTTCCCAGTAAAAGAAGGTCCTGTTCACTGCTGTGACACCAAGAAGAAAATCTTTTCCACTTTGCAATATAAGATTTTTTTTACTAGTGGGTCCTTCTGGCCTCCTGCAAAACCCAAAATACATCCTCACAAAACTGGTGTCTAAAAGGAATCAAAACCCTATCACCCAGAGAGTCAACTGTAAGGTGAGAAGATGAGGGTGATTTAGACAGCCCTTGCCCTGTGTGAGTAGATCCATCCAGTTGGGTCATTTGTGATGACTGCATCTGGCCAGGTGAAAAAGGAGGAACCAATGCTACCTTGGCCAAAAGGGAGTCACCAACAGGACTTTGGGACTGTCCCATATGATCTTGTATAGGACCTTTGGATATGCATACAGGAACATCCCTTTACAAAAAAAAAAAAAAAAAGACGTGGCATCCACTTTCCAAGCCAGAAGACCTGGCACTCTGGAAAAGAACTTATAAAGTTGTCTGTTCTGAGGGGGGGGCAAAAAGTTCTACCACAGAAGTACTCTACCAATGGAGAATATTCAGGAAAATCTCTTTGTGAAGCAACCATGCAGAAAGATCTGCCCTGGATCTGCTAAAATTGCCTGCCACAGTATTGCATTCTGAGGGGAATACAGACATTTCCGAAGAATCAAGTGATGGCAGACTGCAAAATCCCATGTTATGTAGCCTAGTCTGCAAAAATGGCAATACTTTGTTCCGCCTTGTTTATGTAGCACATGCCACTGCTGATGTATGTGAAAACTCAGACTGGACCTGGGTCCAAAGGTAATGCAGAACCTAAAGAGCTGGGATACGGAGCTTTCATCTCCTTGATGCTGATATGCTCTTTCACCTCCTAGACCCTGATGTTGTTGGAACAATGTCCCCAGGCCAGGTCTGAGGCATATGAAAACAGCTCTTGAGTGGGGGAGATACCTGAAAAGGAAGGCCTAGATTCTGAGGTATCTGATGGATCCACCATAGAAATTCGAGAGAGGAATGAGAAGGTCCAGAGGATGAATGCTGCGACCAAACTCTTTTCATATAGCACTGGAACTTCCCTGTATGGAGTCTGGCAAAAGGAACCATTGCAATAGTGGATGTCATGAACCTCACGGCTCTTTGAAACTCTCGTAAAAGAAGAAGGGACTTGAAGATGTCAAAGAGAAGACCTTGGGAGGAGGATGAAAAGCCATCACAGTAAGGGTCTGAATCCTGCACCCCTGAGAAAGAGTCAAAATTGACTTCTTGAGACTGACAGTGACGTCCACACTGTGAGGAAGAATTACTGTGAACTCTAGGTCCTGAAGAAGAACCTGCAAAGAGGAGACCTGAATCAGAAGGTCGTCCAGATATGGAAAAATCTGAACACCATGGAGCCTACAAAAAGGCTATGACTGGGTCTAGATATTTTGTAAAGACCCTTAGTGCTGAAGAAGACCAAAAGGCAAAGCAGAGAACTGATAATATAAGGAAAATATAAAGAAGCGTAAATACTTTCTGAAGAGAGTGCGTATAGGTATATGTAGATATGTAGATACACAACCTTCAGGGTCCAGAGAAACCTGAAATGCCTGACTAAGAAGCATAGGGAACAGAGACTGGACAGTCAAGATTTTGAAATAAGGGACTTTCAGAAAGGTGTTGAAAAAGGAAAGGTCTGTAATAATTCTTTAAGAGCCTTCCTTATTAGGAACCAAAAACATTCTGGAGTAGAAACCTGTGCCCCTCTGGCAAGGAGACACTGGATGAATACTGCTTTGAGCCAAGAGGTCCTTTAGAAGAGGAACAACACGAAGCAGCTGACAAAGAGGGGGGTTGAGGAATACATGAAAAGGAAGGAAGGTACTTCCATACTATAAAATAATCATTGTGAATTATCAAGCGAACCTAAGAGTCTGTGGTGGTTTGTTACCAAACGGGGAACAACAGAGTTAAACTTTTGGAAAGCGGAATCTGGCTGATGAGAACAGGGAGACAAATGTAAAATAGAAGCTGACTTGCCCAGAAGGAAGATTTTTACCCCCTTGAACCCTCAGCAGTTTTCTCAGAAAAAAACTCTATTCAATCTTTTATCCTTTTAAAAGCAGATTATAATCTTTATGTACAACAATGCCTTAGAGGGGTAATTCCTCTGATGCTTAGGTATAGGCAAGAAGAAATTTTTTTAAGGTCTTGCAAGACCTTTCCTTTGTCTTGCAGAGCTTTAAAAAGATCTGCAGCAGCAGAATCAAACAGATTCTGGGTTTCTAAAGGAGACTCCAATAATGTTGCCTTCATATTCTCACCCAGACTCTGCCACAACTTGCTATGAGGGAAAGGTTAGTTTGTTTTTGCTTGTTTGTACTTTGTGTTGCTTTACTGCCTTGTTCTATTATATACAGTATGCTGTGATTAAATTTTCTTTACAGTGTGTATTACCTGTATTCTGCTTTTAATTGCATGTTTAAACTAGGAAAGAGATCACATCTGTGTTCCTTCTGAGTCACACAGAAATTAAGTTTTTCCCCACCCTCTTAAGCTGGTACTGTTCTGTTTTTAAACTCAACTGTCTTTCTAGTTGCCTGCCCCTTATGTTAATTTGACCATTTGTCTCCTCTCCTTTCACTGGCTATTGTGAGTAAGCAAAAAATCATCATTTTGTGAAATCAACCCCCTTCAACTCTTTACATTTATCGGCCATCCCACTGTATTCCACAGAACCCCAATATGAAGTACCCACCCCTTCCAATCTATCTTCTCTTTTAAAATTAGTGGCTCTCCACTTACATAGCAAAAGCTTGTTACCCCCTCTTTCATATCCAACTGCTTAGTGTGGAGTGCAGCTCTTAGGATATTAACCAATTTTTCAATCTTACCTTTAAAATCTACATCATCTACTCCAAGACCAGTAATTACTGGACAACCCACATTCTGCCTCTCAGTAGTAATCTTGGGATTAATGCTTCTGGTGAGAGAAGGAGCACAGAACATTAACATCTGGGGGCTACTGATCACTGGAAAGCCTAATAACTACTTTATAGGTTCCAGTTCGGAATTTGTGCTTCTATTTTGCTCCTGGTTAGAGAAGGTGCAGAGTGCACAGATTCCTGACTCTTTCTGGTTGGGAATTGAGTGTCTGTGCTTGGCCTTTCTGATTGGTCTGGTTGCTATTCAAGGCATCTACCAGGAAAAGGTTACAATAAGCCTACAGACCCTTACATCACCTGGAACAAGACTGTGGATCACAAAACAGGCTGTGGCCTGCTTTTCATCTTGGGATTGGTGCTATTGTTTTGCTTCTGGTGAGAGAAGAAGCAATGGAGCACTGTATTCCAGCACAGTAAAGCTGTGGTGAGACCAACACTAGTTGTAGTCAGGCAGTAGTCATTCAGTTGACTCCTTTCTCTTCCTCTTTCTTGACAATCTTCTTTCTTTTTAGTAAGTACTGTTTGATTTGCTTCTAACTTCAGAGTATGTCTAAATACTTTATCCAAAAATTATCAGGCTCTACTTATTAGTTTCCCTTCAAGTATTTGGCGGTTGTCTGTATTGCCACAGACACCCTGAGTTGACATTTTTCCTGTAAAAGCATCACTGAAATTTCACAAGGACACCTAGTTTGCAGTGACGAGCCCTGCTCCCAGAGTTGCAAACCAGATACTCCTGTCAGTACTTTGTATTCTTACTCTCTCTAATCAATAAAGAAGGTCTATTGCCATGGATACAAACTTTCCCACTATCTCCATCACCAGCTTGGTGGATATGGGCATCCTGAAACAATGCAGAAACTGTCTCATGTTTACTGACAATCAGTTAATTCTCAAACAAACTGATATGGTACAGGAGAAATATATTTACACAATGTCACTGGAGGCAAATGTCTCACATAAAAGCACCCCTAATGTCAATAAGGTTGTCAGTAGTACTGCACCCATCACACACAATTCAAAGCAGACACATAGACCCACATATGCTGAGGCACTTAAATGCAACCTTCCTAAACCTCAAAGACCTCTTAGATGAAGTACACATAATAAACACCCTCAACAACCCTGAATGCACTTTTTCAAAACAACACCCATATCAGCACATACAGTCACATCTCATGGAGCCTCTACTTCTAAGCCCACAAGGCAAGCCACCATAGAATTCAACATTCTAGTCACTGGAGACGCCACTGTGACACAATGATGTCCCTCTCACCAGGCTGAGTAAGGAGAAAGTCACGGTCAGTTGCTTATCAGGGCCCAGGATCCACCACATTACACACACACACACACACACACACAGGTCACTGGACAAGTACCAGTATGATTCAGTAATAGTCCACATGGGCATAAACTGCGTGATATGTACCTTCCTAGGCTATATGAAGTGAGACCTAATGGAACGCTCAGAATGGATGTCCCAGGCTGGTATGAATCTTGCACTAAGCAGCATTTTACCTTCCCCAAGGAAGATGCCACAATATGAACATAAGATGATTGACTTTAATAACTGTCTTAAGTTTCTGGTGTCATCCTAAGGGGGTGCAATATTTGTCAGCATGGACGGAGATGGTCAACAGACCACACTGATTTGCCGGGGTTGTCTGCACCTCTCCCTCTAGGTTTTCAAATATTAGCTAAAAGATGAGCTTCCGCCATTCTATCTTTTTTAGGCAATGCCAAACTGAAAGCACTTCTGACACAGCAAATCAAAACCAAGAAAATTTAAAGGTGTTACTGCTCAATGCTAGGACTCTAAACAAAAAACTCCACTCCCTAGAAGCACTCTTCACCTCAGAGAATGCCGACGTCTGTGCAGTCATTGACACATGGTTTAAAGCGCAGAGAGCACACTAACAGTGCAATGTTATAATGCCATCCATACATTTACACCAGCTGCTACACAGACAAGGACTGCAGGTGGAAGTGTCTTGATTAACATCAGAAATAAATATACCTCAAGTTGGCCAAACAGGACAAAGCACTTGAGCATCTCCATGTTCACATCACCATAGGCAAAATCCAATACCAGTTACTTGCAAGTTACAGATCCCCCTCTATAACCCAGGAAGCCCATACCATGTATTTAAATTTAATGGAAACACTCACCAGCCAAATCAATACCATATTCATGGGTGACTTTTATTACCAGACTATTAACTGGGAATTGTATACTACATCAGAGATTCTTGGATTTTGTAAACACAAACTCCCTGGACCAGACTGTCGTTACACCAACAATGGGTGCATCCATACTGGATCAGGTCTTCACTAATATGGGAGAGTGCTGCACACAATCTATTGTAGAATCTTTCCTAGTAAGGCTACACCATAAAATGGTCTCCTTTGAAATAAAAATAAAACCTGGAACCACAGCTAACTCTGGAATATTCAGGAACTACTCTAATGCTAACTTCCTACTATTAAGTGATAACCTGGCAAAATTTTAAGTCCCCATAAACCTTGAGAACACTGCTCCCAATGCACAACAGTTCACAGAAACCCTATACAAGCAAGTTAACAGCTGCACAGAGACAGCTGTACCCACTAGGAAGAAGTACAGAACTAAATCAAAACACAAGCCAGCCATGATGGAATTATATCAATAGGTTGTATTAACAGAAGGAAGAAAATCATAGCAAAAATTAGAAGGTGCAGCCCCCCACGAGAATAAAACCACTCAAACTAAAACTCCTCGGAGCACAAATAAAGTCTTCCAACGCCAAATATGAGGTACATTTGGCATCCTCAGCCAAGAACAACCACAAGGCCTTCTTTAGCCATGTCTGCAACCTCAAAGGTAATACACAATTGTGCGCACAGCTCATTATATATGGCTCCACCTATACTGAGCTAGAAGATATAGCAAACCTACTGGCCGACAAATTCAGCTCCAACTTCCCCCTCTTTCCCCTCAACCTTCCCTCAAGAAATAACATCAAATGTAACTTCCCTGATATCGCTAGGGAACAAGTCCTTAAATTTCTCTCTAAGGCCAAGGATTCTGCATCAATGGGCCCACACAATATCTCAGGAAGCCTTCTAAATAGCATGAAACATGCTTTATAAGGCCACTCTGGGATTTTTAACTGCAGCTCCCAAACAGTCTTTGTGACTGATGAATGGAGAAAGTACAGTTGTGTACACTTACCATAAATGTAGATGTTCGAGTGTCTTCACTGTTGCAGTCATCACTGTAGGGTTCTTCCTGCCGGTAGGCAGCCCTCGGTTGGCCAGAATCCCAAAGTCTGGGTCCGGCATTGGCTGTTCAGTCATGCTCCCTGACGTCAGAGCGCCAGGAGTACAAAGCTGCCAGCAGACGCCACGTTCTCCAGTTTTTCTTGCCCCAGATGTCAGGTGCCCAAAAATGAAGGCTAATAGTAAAACAAAAATGTAACATACAACAAACCCCATACCCTGTAGCAAATACACTTCAGAAGAAGGGTCAAGTAGGAAACCACACTAATGAAAATTTAAGAGGGGACAGGAGGGTGGGTAACCCAGACTGCAACAGTAAAGACACTCGAACATCTACATTTACGGTAAGTGTACACAACTGTACTATGTTCATCATGTTTCACTGTTGCAGTCATCACTGTAGGGTTGAATCTCAAAGCTGAGATAAAGGGTGGTGGTTATAGAGTAGAAGGGGCAGCTAGAAGGCCCTGCAGGACTGCAGAAGCAAAGCCTGCCCTAGACTTAGAGTAAAGAGGGAGATTATAGTGCTTAGAGAAAGTATGCACTGAACTCCAAGTTGCAGCTTCCAAAATATCTTTGGTAG
Source organism: Protopterus annectens (assembly GCF_019279795.1). Taxonomy (NCBI): domain Eukaryota; kingdom Metazoa; phylum Chordata; order Ceratodontiformes; family Protopteridae; genus Protopterus; species Protopterus annectens. The sequence goes on from NC_056749.1 coordinate 426,477,888, forward strand.
GTACTTCCCTGAGAAAGGCAGCTGAAGTAGCAGCAGCTCTGGTAGAGTGAGTCCTAATTTTTCCTGGGATTTGCTTTCCATGATGAGAGTAACAAAATCTGATTCCATGAGCAATCCATTTAGAAATGGTCTGTTTTGAAATAGCTTTGCCTTGGGAATTTGTTGCATAAGAAACAAACAGTTGCTCTGTTTTCCTGATATCCTTGGTTCTGTCCAGGTAAAAACGAAGTTGCCTGTGTACATCCAAGGAATGCAAGATCCTTTCCCCCCTATTTTGTGGATTAGTGAAAAAAGTTGGCAGGTGAAGTTTGATTTAAAGCCACTTTGGAAATCACTTTAGGCATGAAAGTAGGATTAGTCCTTAAAGACACCCTATCTTGGTGAAAAATAATATAAGGTTCCACAGCCATGAGTGCTTGTAACTCCGAGACTCTTCTGGCTGAGGTCAAAGCCAGTAGGATAGCTGTCTTCCATGATAAATACTTAATATCAGATGTGGCAGCAGGCTCAAAAGGAGGCAGAGTGATTTTTTCCATAACATAGTTGAGGTCCCAGGCAGTTATGGGTGGTGTCCTAGGGGGCCTTAAATTCTTTGCTCCTCTGAGATATTGTTTCAGAAGTGGATGCGAAAAGATTGGAGGATCTGTATTGTAATGTGCAGAGATAGCTGAGGCATGTATTTTTATGGAGGAGAAGGATAAACCCTTATGTAGCATGTCTGTCAGGTAATGTAAAATCAATGGGATATTAGGAATGAGAGGATCTGAATCCTGAGCATGCATCCAGGTGCAAAATCTCTTCCATTTACCTGCATAAGATTTTCTAGTGCTAGGCCGTCTGGCTTCTAAGATGACATCCATGACCTGTTTGGGAAGGGTAGGATTAATCACAGACCCTGAATTCGCCAGGCTGTCAGGCTGAGAGTTTTGACTTGAGAGTGCAGAACCTGGCCCTGGTGTTGGGACAAAAGATTTGGAATCGGAGGGAAAATCCAAGGAGGCTCCTGGAATAGATTCATCAGTGTTGAGTACCAAAATTGACTAGGCCAATTTGGGGCCAGTAAAATCATCTTGGGTTTGTCCTGTTTGACCTTTAGTAACACCCGTGGAAGAAGAGGTAGTGGAGGAAAGGCATACCCAGAGAGGTTTCTCCAACTGAATGAGAGAGCATCCACTTTCCATGCTAGTTTGCGAAATGTCCTTGTGCAAAAAATCTGTAACTGGTGGTTAAGGAGGGATGCAAATAGATCTATGTCAGGGCAGCCCCAGGCTTCTGTAATCATCTTGAATATTTGGGTGTCTAGCATCTACTCGTGTGGGTCTGACAGGTTCCTGCTCAGGCTGTCTGCCAGAATATTTTGTTTCCCTGGCAGGAACTGAGCTTGTAGATCCACTTTGCAAGCTAGAGCTGTGTTCCATACAGTCATGGCTAGTCTGCAAAGGGGGTAGGAGTGTGAACCCCCTTGCTTGTTTATGTACCACATAACTGTGGTGTTGTCTGTCCGTATCAGTAGTTGTCCTGGCTGTAGAAAATCCCTGAAAGCCAAGAGGGCATTCTGTACAGCTAACATCTCTTTTAAATTGATATGTAGGTGCTTCTGATCCTCTGTCCAAAAACCTTGCAGGCCTTTCCCCTGAAAGTGGGCTCCCTATGCGTAATCCGAGGCATCCGTGGTTAACACTTGGCTGGCTGGAGGCAGACTGAAGGCTTTCCCTTTGTTGTGAAGACATGTCATGGTCCACCAATGGAATTCCTTTTGTAGGCAAGGCAAGACAGCAATCTGTGTATCTAGACTGTGGCAATGCTGGGACCATACACTTTTTAGGTACCATTGTATTTCTCATATGTAGTCTTGTATTTGGTACGAGAAGGATGCAGGAGGCCATGTAACCCAAAGCCTGCAGGAATTTCCTTAGCTGAGATATTAATGCCAAGGTTTTGAAAGTTTAAGCCAGCTGTAGTTATTTTTCGGATGTTAGGACTGCCATCTGGGTTGTTGTGTTTAGAAGAGCACCCAGAAAAGTTTATCTGTTGTGTGGGTGTCAAATTTGACTTTTTTATGTTCACAGTGAATCCCAGGTACTTGAGTAGATTTTGAACAAATTCCAGGTGCTGGAGTAAGACCTCCTTGCTGTCTGCTTGAATAAGGCAGTCGTCCAGATAAGGGTAAATTTGAATTCACTTGTGTCTGCAATGAGCTACTACTGGTGCCAGGCACTTGGTGAAGACCCTGGGCGCAGTAGACAAGCCAAAGGGCAGCGCAGAGAATTGGTAATGTTTCGAGCCGGCCTTGAACCGGAGGTATTTTCTACACTCCTGTCTTAATAGGGATGTGTAGGTAAGCCTCCTTTAAATCCAATGTCACCATCCATGCATTTTTGCTCAACATTGGCAGGAGCTGCTGCAGAGTAAGCATCTTGAACTTTGGTATCTCCAGGAAAGTATTTAAGACTGACAGATCCAGGATGGGTCTCCATGAATTTTGTTTTCTGGGAACTAGAAAGAGCCTTGAGTAAAAGCCTTGCCCCGTCTCTGATTGTGGAACCAGTTCTATGGCCCTCATAGCCATGAGGGATCCCACCTGGTTTAATGCCTCTGCCCATTGGTGTTTTGGCAGGTCTGGCCATCCGTTTGGTCTTGGCAAGGTATGAAAGTGGAATTTGTAACCTCTTGAAACTACATCCAGAACCCACTTGTCTTGGGTTATGTAAGTCCAATTTTGTTGAAAAAGAGAGAGTTTTCCTCCTAGAGGGGCTTCCAGGAGAGAAGTTCCTGGAGCCATGCAGGGGGAGTCATTGAGCCTGTTTTCTATAAGATTGAGGTCTGTCCTCTCCACCCCTAGGGGTGGAAGGTCTCCACTGTCTAGGCCTGTAAGAGGTCTGTGCTTGAGCCCTCCCTCTGGAGCGCCTATATCTACCCCTCTGAGGCCTGTCCGAGCTGGGAAAGGACCAATTTTTAGTTGGCCAATTTCTGCTAAATCTTGGGGGCTGAACTTGTAAGAAATCCTTAACCGTTTGCATGGATTTTGCCTTATCCTCCATTTTCTTTATCACCTCTTCAGCCTTAGACCCAAACAAAACATTATGCTGAACAGGAGCATCCAGTAACTTTGCTTTCACTTGATCAGGTATGTTTTGTTCCTTTAACCAAGCATGCCTTCTAATGACTGTGCCAGTGGCAGCCACTCTGCATGAAGCCTCCAAGGCATCAAAACCACAGTGTAAGCCATGCTTCCCCACTTGCTCAGTAGCATGCATCAAATCGTGTAATTCCTTATTGTCTGCACATGCAGAAATGGTACCTAGCTTTTGTTTCATAACAGACAGCAGAAATTGCTGATATTTTAGCATATGAAATTGACAATTTAAAGCCCTAACAGATAAAGTAGCAGAAGTGTACACTTTTTTGCCCCATCTCTACAAAGCTCTAGAATCCTTATCTGTTGGAATAGGGTTTTTAGCAGAGGCGGCCTTAACACCCTTAGGACCCTTAGAAATGGTTTCTGGATCAGCAGCAGGATTTTTGTAAAGGAACAGGTGGGAGTCAGGGACCCTGTAATATCTGTCAGGCTTAGCAGGGGCTGGAGAAAAGGAGTTAAATTAGCTTCAGAAAAGGCATCATCCACAACATCCAAAATAGGAGGAATAGCCAGGGGTCTATTTTGGGGAAGAAGAAGGAAATCCCTAAGCCTTCTCTTAGATTCAGAGTACTCCTGTCCTTCCCAGTGAAAATGTCCCTTCATGTCATGTAAAGTTTCCCCAAAAGAAAAATCCTCAGGGGGAGAAGCTGATGGAATGGATTCCTCAGCATCAGAATCCTCATAAGGAGGGAAAGAATATTCCTGTTTAGAGAAAGACACTGAAGAAATAGATGCCTGATCAGAGGATTCATAATCCAATTCTTGCCTTGGCCTTTTGTCTGGAGGGGGATCTGAACCATGGTTAGTAAGTCCTCCGCCATTTTAAGCAGCTGTTTCTGAGATTTGGGTCCCGGATCAGAAGAGGCCTGGGCTGGTGTCTTTGTTTTAGAAGGAGTCTTCGCTTTTGTCTTTGGCTTTGCCTTTATCAGAAGCTGTGTAGGCCTGAAAACCCCCTCGGAAGCCAGTACCTGCACAGCGGCTCCGGACCCATCCGAGGGAGCATTGTCCGAAGGTCCTGCAGCTGGAGTACTCAAAGGCCTAGTTGGCTCCTCGTGGGAGTCCATTTCGGCAACCAGTTCTGAAATGGCCGACGACAGGGGCTGCGAAAGTGCCTCACTGACAACAGCCGAACCTGTAGCTGGCTCTGCTTGTAAACCGTCGTCTGATTTGGACCTCGGAGGCCTGTTCTTATCCTTGCGTCGTTTGTGAACTCAGGTAGTCGGAAGCGTGTCCGACGACATTTTATAATTAAATCGCCTGCCAAAGTAGTGAAAAGCAAAATCGTACCTCCGCTTAATAGCACGTTGGTTAAATCTAGCACAAAACTGACAACTAGCTACGTCGTGGTCAGGGCCTAAACAAGGAATACAGTAAGAGTGGAAATCCTTATGAGGTATTTGCTTCTCAGAAGAAATACAATTATTAACTTTTTCTGACATCGGACTGGAGCAAGAAAAAAGTTTCCCCAACGGGGTACTTAGCTTTGAGAAGAAGAAGAAGTAAGTCTTCGGACTGAAGCACGAAAAAATATCAGGAGTCAGCCGACCGGCACTTGCAAACTGCTTCCACCACATGGCAAGAAAGACTGGAGAACATGGCGTCGGCTGGCAGCTTTGTACTCCTGGCGCTCTGACATCAGGGAGCATGACTGAACAGCTGACGCTGGACCCAGACTTTGGGATTCTGGCAGACCGAGGGCTGCCTGCCAGCAGGAAGAACCCTACAGTGATGACTGCAACAGTGAAACACGATGAACAAACAGCCATCCCCTCTGCATAAAGGTGGGCAATCTACAGACCCATAAAAGTCTCACTAGTCTCATATGCAGTGTCATGGAAAGAATTATCATGGAAATTATCAATAATGACATAGGAAATCTCCTGACACTGGACCCAACCCAATTTGGTTTCATCAAAGGCAGATCATGTCTATTCAACCTGGTGGACTTATTTGAGAAGGTCACCAAAGCAATGGATGAGGGCAAAACAGTTCATACTGTCTGCTGTAACTTGGCCTAGGTATTTGACATGATCCTCCGCTTAAGCATTTTTGACAAACTTAAAGAAGTTACTTACAAACCCTTATGTCACCCGGTGGATAGCCAGCTGGCTCACAGACAGGGCCTAGATAGTTAGAATTGGGAGTCCGTCTCTACAAAGAGGACAGTCACAAGCAGAGTTCTTCAGGGATCGGTCTTGTGACCACTCCTTTTTGGCATTTACTTCTTTTAAGTCAAGCTCAAAATCAATGGCCTCTTGCTGACAATCTGCAGAGGATTGCAAATTAGGAGCCATCACTGAATTGTCCAGCGACACAAATGTTTCTCCATGTAGGGCTGACACAGACAAACAACAGGTGCTAGGAGCCATGGACAACAACTAAATGCCAAGAAATGCATTATAATATCTTTTGGGATGTCATCCACCCCTGGAAAGTATATTAATGACACACTCCTAAGAGTTGAGCCAATAGTCAGGAACTTGGAGACTCGCATAGACAGTAATCTAGCTTTTGACTATCATGCATCTACAGTAGTGAAAGAATCATGCTATGTTGTGCAACTTATAAACACAGGTATGGCATCTAGGTCCAAGGAATTCATTGTTCCACTGTATCCGGCATTCATCAGACCTATCATTGAGAAAATGTCCCCTTTGGCATGTACATAACCAGGAATATCCAACAACTGGAATGTCCACAGAAGTTCCTCACTAAAAGAATACAGGGCGCAAGTAACATGTCCTACACAAACTGCCTCAATGCCCTATCCCTGTATTTTGCTTCATACAGACTGTTGAGGGGGAGGTCTATGCCTCGCATAGAAGGCATTGTCAGACCTCACTCTGATGAAATTTCTGCATACCCACAAAACAAACAGCACCTGAATTAGCTGCTCTAAAGACTTAAATCTTGCCTGTGATATACACAGGACTTGCTGGAAAGACAGCATGTATCCCAGAGACTACCCCTTCTCTGGAACACTCTCCCCATCCACGTGAAGCAGAGTTTCTCACTAACCCAAATTCATGTACAACTTGGACAACTGGATGAGGAACAGGAAATTCACCCCTGGTTTGGTACCTGTGTCTCTAATGGACACAGGCAGCTTTAAATGGCTCATCTCCCAGGCCCCTGCCTGTAAATGTTTCACCTCTCAAGACCCTGATTACTCTTATCTAGGATGCCAGAACTAGTCAGAAATTTGGGATGCATGGCTAGCTTAAAAAGGCCCTTGTGGTCATTAGCCTAGTAAACACCTATGAATCTGTGAACCTATAAGAGATTACAGCCTAAGCCAAGAACACCTCTTAATGACGGACCCTGATACACCCACCCAAGATGAAACACCAGCAGTATTGGAGCTGCATTTAATGGAATGACAAGGTACTTGGGAAGCTGAATCTAGCAAAAGAAGGAATGAAGTCTAAGAATCAGACTTGGGCATGTCAGCCAACACACCTCTCAGTTTAGCAGGAAGAGCAAAGACACATCTAATCATGTGCGTCTGGTAACTGATGACCCCAAAAGCTAAAGTAGCAGAAGTATATACCTTCTTACTTTTCCCATCTATTACCCTACTATCCTTTTTCTGAAGGTAAGAGCTAGGAATAGACAAGCACCTTAGTATGTTTGTCAGTTTAAAAGGAAATCACAAATGTCTGATGAGGGGCTCTTATGCAAGAATTTTTGAGCCTCAGGATCCTCATGGTTCCTTTTTTTTAGGACCAGGGGGCTGAGATTCAGGGGACCTAGGAAACAGATGTAAAAGTATCTAGAAGAGTTTCCAAAACAGGAAGAAATGCAGAAGGTCTGGGAGAAATCATCTGTAAACAATTATAGTATTTCTTCTGGATGTCAGGCACGTGGGAACGTTGCCAATGAAAATGTACCATCATTTTAACAATGGTGATGCCAACAGAAAGCTCATCAATCAGTGAGTCTAGGGAGACAGTTATCCTGTTCGTCAGACCCCAAAGCAAGAGCATAGTGAATCTGGAATGAATATTTCAAGATTCTTCTCCAAAATCCAAATCCTCATACTAATCAGATGAATCAGAATCACTAGGTCTTTTAGATGGAGGGGAGGAAGAAGGAAAGCCAGTAAGTGAAGGTCCTGACAAACCTGCAGAGGTGAGCTTTAAAATGCCCTTGGGTGAAATCTTGACACTCCTTTTCAGGGGTTTTAGCACCAGGAGTCTGTTGTTTCTTTTTTACAGGAAACTCAGCCCTAACAAACTTAGGAGGTTGTGAGCTTTGCTTTAGCTCTAGACTAAAGTCAGGTAATTCTTTCCTTACAAGTATCTGTGGAATCCTCCCTTCAGAAATTACCAGCCTACATTCCCCTTTCTCATCCACGACAGACGTTGATCAGCCTAAGAGGACATGCAAATGGCATGCCCCATGTCAGCCTCCAATAGGGTCACTCCAGAAGGAGCAGGAATCGGAACCACATGGTCCTCAGGCTCTTCATCTTACCCTACAGAGGCATCCGGTGGAGGCTGGACAGCCGACGTCTCCAGTCATAACTTTTTCATCATCTTTTTCGAAGGTGGATGGAAGTCTGGGTGGGTGAATTTAGAAGCTATGGTCCCTTGATGCAGCAACTTCACACACTGACTTTCTAAATATGCATAAAGGGAAGAAAGAAGCTGCAAGAGTCTTAGGAAAAAATGCCTGGCAAATATCACACTGCTGGTGGTCGTGATCAGCACCAAAAACAAAAAAGCACTTCTTGTATCTAACCTTATGGGGACTCTACCTCACACACTTATACTTCCCTATTCTGGATGACATGATGTACTCGAAATAAAACCAACAATGAGAAAAAAAAAAGGAAGAGTTCACAACAAAGTAATTATCTGCCCTAGGCAGAAGTAATACGAGATGAAAAACTATGAGACCAAATTCAAAACACAGCATCTGAACTGGCAGCAAAGTTGTTCTGGGGATTTAGCACTCGTGCATCTGACGTACAGTATTTGGAATGGCCTAAGGCTTTGGTATGCTGGCTGGATGTATGTCTACCCTCTATTGCATTTCCCTATTGGAATACTGCAACAGTGATTATGGAAGGACAGCTGTAGTTTTTTAAAACATTTACTGAATTAGCACTTTAAAAAACACAGGCAAACATACAGTTATATATAAGAAAACAAACCATATTAACTTTGTTCTAGTTACAAACACATTACATCGCATATTTTTTATATTTAACCATCATTAAGCCAACATTACATAAATTGCTCAATTCCTGCTTTCCCTTAAATCTCACTCCTCCTCCAAAACATTATTCTACATGTATTGTTACCATGATTTCCATTTTCTAAGCAATTTGCCCCTACTCTTTTCTAAAGATCCCACCTTCCAGTTATTTTATACTGAATGTTCAATATTTTAAATACAGTTAGTTTATTTATTTATTTTACATTTGTCGACTGGGCTAGTCTAACTGGATACATGTCCATTTTCAGTAGGGGCCCGGGGTGAAAAGCTCCGAGCAGCAACAATGACAAGAAATACAATAAAGTATAATTAAAAATAAAATAAAATTTGTTACAAAATTAACATTAAAAGGTAGAGTTATACAGAGTTATTTAGCAAATTTAGGCTAGAATCAAATACTATGAGTAAAAACAAAAATTAAAACAGAAGATAGATAAAGTAAAACAAAAAATTTTTTTTTTTTTTTTAGTTTAGACTTCGATTTCCATTTTCTAGTAACTGCTTTTTTGGAAGCCACCAGAATTAAATATAGCAAGGCTTTAGAATTTCTAGGCAATTGAGATCTTGTATTCCACCTCAAAAAAAGTAATTTCCTTAGTTACATCCATTTGCTCACCCAGTATTTCTGACAGAGTACTGTGTAGGAAAATTCTGAGGTCTACCAACTCATTACACTCCCAAAACATATGGTCCTAGTTACCTCTTTTTCCCCATCATACCTCCAACATATGACCTATACCTGAGGAAACATTCTTTCGAGTCTGCTTGGGGTATAAAAATACCCATGCAAACACTTCCAAGCAAAAATCCTAAATCTTCTAGACTTTGTTGCATACTTGGGAGACATAAATATGCCCTGCTACTGTTGCCATGTGAATTGCTTATCCAAACTCTCTTCCCAATCTTTTCTAACTTCCTCTGACTGATTCCTATAGTTCATAGGTTGATACTAGGCTATCTGCCCTAGGGCATTTATAAGCCTAGCCAGAGTGTTTGGCTTTTGCCACCCTTTTAGATTAGTTGGCTGTGCCTCTGTATAGTAGGTCACAGAAGGTAGCCCTTTTAAGGTTAGTTTACTGTACCTCTGTCAAGCAAGGACACAGAAGAGATCCCAGGGGTAAACTTACAATCTCCCATCCACTCGTCAAGATTTCTCTTGAAGAGGGTCAGTGAGGGGCTCTGCCTAACATGGATTGGGATTTTGTTCCAGAGTGAGGGGAGCCTCTGGGATATGAATCTGTCCCTCCAGCATGTCCTATTTATTTCTGTGCTGAGGTTCAAGTCCCTGGAGTGTGTTGCTCTAAGGGATTTGGATTTCCTGAGGTGAAGCATGTCTATTAATTCTGGGTTGAACATGGCTTTATACGTCAGACACAGATCGCCACTGAATAGGCGGTACGCAACTGAGTAGAGCTGGAGTTTCTTTAGCCGAACTGCATAGGGCATCTGTTTGAGTCCCTTGATCCTCTTGGTGAGGTACTTTTGGGGTCTTTCCAGTTGCTGCAGGTGTCGGGTAAGGTACATCCCAAATGGGGCATTGTATTCAATTATGGGCCTGATAAGTGATGAGTAGAGGGGCACAATGACCTCTATTGATCTAGATGTGAACCCTTTTGTGATAAGGTGGGCTATATAGAAGGTCTTTCTAACCACTTTGGCAACGTGATTGTCAAAGGAGTCCCTAATTACATCTTCTGTACTTAATGGATTACCACCTATGTGGTAATTTCTGGGCACTTTGTTTTTCCCAAAGGGGATGACTATGCACTTTTTGGCATTTAGCTTTAGGCCATGGCTCTGGCACCAGTTATCCATCTCTGTGAGACCCTTTTGGAGGATGCTTGTGTCAGCCGAAGAGTCAATTATGGCACCCAGTTTGCAGTCATCTGCAAACTTGGTCAGCCATAATCCACCCATGTTAGTCTGTACCTCGGAGAAATATATACCGAACAAGAGAGGCCCCAGGACTGAGCCTTGTGGGATGCCACTTGTAACTGGTTTAGAGTCTGACATGGCACCTGCTATTCTGACCATGTGGGTTCTATCCCTGAGCCAGTTTGCAACCCATCTTGTGACATAGGGGTTGATATCTAAGCTGGTGAGCTTATTTATGATGCCCGAGTGGGGTATTGTGTCGAAGGCTTTTGTGAGGTCCAGGTATGCTGTGTGGACTACCTTCCCTTCATCTATGGCTTTGGTAACTGTTTCAAAGAAGTTGACCAGGTTCAAGAGGCAAGATCTGCCCTTAACAAAGCTGAACTGGGTAGGATCCAGTGTCTGGAGGTTCCCAATGTCTTTGTTTATGATTTCCATGATGATACGCTCAATAGCTTTGCAGACCAGGCTAGTCAGGCTTATAGGGCAATAGTTTCCGGGGTCTGTTGTGGCATCACCTTTGTGGAACGGGACCACTGTTGCTGTACGCCATTCCTTGGGTACATATAATGTAGTAAGGCTGAGACTGAACAGTGACTTTTATATGAGGATTTAGGTTCTTCTTGGAGCTCGTGTAAGACACAGCCCGGGACACCGTCTGGTCCCATTGATGCTGTGTTTTTTGCTTTGGAGAGGGCAGCACTCACCTGTGCATCTGTGATCTCAGGAAGGCCACACTCTGTTGGGATAGACATTTGCTCTTTTGGGGGGGGGGGGGTTTGCAATGAACCTTTCTGCCAGGATGTTGGCAATGTCTGTGGGTTCAGTGTATTTTTTGTCATTTTGCACTAACTCAGAGCATATCTGGGAGTTGCCTCCCAGGTTCCTGACATAACTAAAGAAGGCCTTGTGATTATCTTTAGTGTCTGGTGCAATTTTTCTTTTGAAGCTGGCCTTAGATGATTTTATGAGGGATCGTAGTTTCTTGCTAGTACTGATCAGAGACGCCTTTCCTTTTTGGGATTTTGCTCCATCATGTAGTAGCTTTCTCCTTCTGTTGTATAGCTTATTTATGGCCGGGGTCCACCAGACAGGTCTCCTGCCTTTGGAGGAGTGAGTCTTGGTTTTATTTGGGATAGCATGCTCCATGCATTCCTGTAGCTGTCCACAGAATGCTTTTGTAAAGGATTCTGCGTTTTGGGCTGTATTTTCCACTGGCCCGGGGGCTTTGAAGGATTCCACCTTGGTTTTGAGAAGTGTTTAGTTTGCTTTTGAGAAGTTCTTCACCGTGGTTTCCTTGGCTAGGGGTGGGGACGGAATATGGATGTTCAGTGAGATTAGTTTATGGTCTGATCTTATCAATGAGGGGTATACCTCTGATGTGGAACATAGAGACCCCATGTTGGTGATGACCAGATCCAATATGTTTTCCACTCTTGTGGGAGTGGTGACCAGTTGTTCCATAGCATCTGAGTTTATAAATTCTAGGAACCGTTGGGCGAGGGTGTTTGGGCTTGAGTAGTTTTCCCAATCAATGTCTGGGTAGTTGAAGTCACCCAATATAATGGTGTTTGGAGAGACCTTCATATTCTCCAGTGTTCTAAGGAAAGCTGAGTGGGGTTCTTGTGTTTGAGAGGGTGGTCTGCAGCAAGCTACAAACTGAAAGGCAGTTTTGCCCACTGTTAGTTGCACATGGATGGTCTCCGATGCTTTGTGCAGTGCCACTAACCTGGAGGTGTGGGTATCTTTGATAAATATGGATACTCCCCCTCCTTTTGTGGTTTGGTCCGAGTTTTGGGGCCGAAAAGCATGGTATGAAGTATAACCTGTTAGTGCTGGGGTGCTCTCGGGAGCCTTGAGCCAGGTTTCTGTTACTACTCAGATAATCCATATTCTTCATACTGAGGAGAGTCTCGAGTGTGTGCATCTTGAGGTTTAGACTTCTGGCGTTGAGCAGCATTACCCTTAGTTTTTTTTTTCATTGTGTTGTCTATGGAGGTGGGTTTGTCTTTTGAGCCTTGCCTAAAAAAGGCACTATGGGAGAGGCAAGAGCCTTTGCCAGTATTCGAAAACCCAGGGGTGATAGGTGCAAGCCGTCCCTAGTGAAGCAACGTGGCTTGTCAAGCATGTCATCCCAGGCTGACAGACACTGGATCCCCTTTGAATGACACCAATACTTTAGCCAATTGTTAAAATTGATCATTTTGTCTTTATACTGTGGCATCATTCTTTGCGAGGGCAAGATGCTACTCAAGGTCAGGGTCATACCGGCCTGAGCTACATGATCAGAGAGCTCCTCTATGTCTCTTTTCATGTAGTCCAGGGAGGTACGTCTCAGGTCATTCACACCAGCATGGACAATGATGGAGTCATATTTGTACTTGCTTTGGAGTGACCTGAGTGCTTGTGTTATGTGGCGGATCCTGGCACCTGACAGGCAGCTTACAATGACCTTCTCCTTGTTCAGTCTGGTGAGTGGGACGTCAGTGTGTCTGACAATAGAGTCACCTATTACAAGTGTATTAGGTGTGTTGTTTAGCCTTAAGGGCTGTGATTGTGTGGCAAACTGACTTTGTGAGCTATGTGCTACGTGGGTATTGTTTCGTGGTAGGGGTTGCTTGGATGTCTGCTTTGGAGGTCTCTGCTGCTTAGGCAGATTTTTATTTAGAGCCTCCGAGTATGTTTTTGTGTGTTTATGTGTTTGGTTTGCTGATGCGATAGGTCTATGTGAGACTGGATTTGTGGTGTGTGTGGTTACCTTCTCCTCCTGACTGGCTGTGCCAGTACTGGGTTGAGAGAGCTCAGCCTCCAGTTTGGCTATATAGTTGCATCTCTCACATATATTTGAGCTTGTTGGGAGGAGGAGAGGGTGGTCTGTATACATAAGGCAGTTGTAACATTGCCTCAAGATTCCCAGATTCACCAGCTGGACTGGAGAGTAAACCCGAAACTGACCTTTGGACATACCTGAATAATATAGGGAAGTACTTATTGACTAATCAGAAAGAATCAATAGGGAGCAAGTACTTAAAAGGAGTATAAGAGGGTGTAGTGCTTAAGTTTATTAGTGTTTACCCATGAGATTACTTATACGAGCAAGTGCAGGGCTTTAGAATGAAAATAGAGTGCTTATTTTGAGATTTAGAGCAGTTCTAGGGGAAAAAGTGAAGAGCAGACTTTGTGGAGCCGGGAATACTTTAAAGCTGTTCAAGCGGCGCTGCCCAACGCTGCTCTGTGCGCAAGACCGCGCAAAAAGAGAGTGGGAGGGTTTTAAGAGAGAGAGAGAGATCAAGGAGTTTGGAATTGACCCAAAATGGCCAATAAAACTAGTTTCTAGGCAGTAACCACTCCTACAGGGACAGGCAGGCTGCTCAGTGTTAACCACTGCCACTGGTGAACACAGAGACTTCCCTTTAGCCCAAGCAAGCACTGGCATCCAAGAAACTTACAAACAGTTCAGAACAGCAACTCTGTAACTGAACTTTCTTTTAAATTATAGAAAGTGGAAAAATAGCAAGATTTTTTTGTTTTTGTTTAAGGATAGCAGAGACACACAAGTAGCAAACTAGTCAGAACAGTGCAATAAATGACCCCAACACGTGTGTGCTAGGTCAGAGGCAGGTAAAATGCAATTTTAAGAAAAAACGATTTTAAATTAAGTGCAACACAAAAAATGCAGTGAACAGGCTCTAGGTATGTTCTAAATACTGTTTCTAACACAGATATCAACTTTTGCAATCAAGAAAACTCCGAAAAGTAGGCGGCAGTGCAGTTTTTCTAAGAAATAAATCACAAGAAAATATTTAAAATCTCAAAAGTGGCTCTTTTCTTCTCTCAGCATTTTCTCCTCTTGGTAGGTGCTTCAGTAACAACTATCAAGCCTGGAAAGACGCCAAAACCACACATCTGCAGGGTTTGGAATTGACTCCAAAATGGACAATAAAACTACAGTTTCTAGGCAGTAACCACTCCTACAGGGACAGGTAGGCTGCTCAGTGTTAACCACTGCCACTGACTTCCCTTTAGCCCAAGCAAGCACTGGCCTCCAAGAAACTTACAAACAGTTCAGAACAGCAACTCTATAACTGAACTTTCTTTTAAATTATAGAAAGTGGGAAAATAGCAAGACTTTTTGTTTTTGTTTAAGGATAGCAGAGACACACAAGTAGCAACTAAAGCCTGGAAAGATGCCAAAACCACGTGGCTACAGGGTTTTAAGAGAGAGAGAGAGATCAAGGAGTTTGGAATTGACCCAAAATGGCCAATAAAACTACAGTTTCTAGGCAGTAACCACTCCTACAGGATCCTATTGGAATACTGCAACAGTTATTGTGCGATATTTTTTATGTCCTACTAGTTATCCCTTTAACAGCAACTTCTTTCCTGATTCAACTAAAAACTCTTCTAGAGCAGATATTTCACATAGGATTCCCCTATCTCTTTGCCTAAACACTAACATCAATCTCTGACAGGGAAAGCAGTCTCTAGCCTGCAGTCCATAGGTCTACACCAGGATAATGACCACTAGGGCTCTTATAAGCCTAGCTGTGCAACCCAAATGTGACTCACACATTTTGATTTATATAGAGGAAAATTTACTGACTGCCTCTGTCCATCAAAGACACAGGCGCCAGACAAGGGGTGAATTTCTGATTACCCATCCACTGGGCCAAGCTCTGCTTAAACAAGGATAGGGAGGAACTTTGAATCAAATGGATGGGGAAGCCTGTTCCACAGAATGGGAATTCTCTGAGAAACATCTCTCTCTCTCTCTTCAAAACATCCTATTTTATGTTAATCTAGCAGTTCTGATGCTGATTGTTTTGTGGATTTGCAAAAATTTCATCACAAGAAAGTCCACTAATGCCTTGTATGGCAGGCAAAAATCACCTCTCAGAAGTCTGTATGATAACAAGTAAAGAAACAGGATTTTGAGGAATCAGTACAGGACATTGTGTTTATTCCCTACATTCTTTTTCTAAGGAACCTTTGTGGGCATTCCAGCTGCTGCACAAGTCTGGTCAGTTACAAACCAAAGTGGGCATTATACTCTATGATGGGTCTGATGAGGGTCAAGTACAGTGGCATGATACCCTCTATGGACCTAGATATCATGCTCATGCTTATAAGCTGAGCAACATAGAAGGATTTTCTTACTACTACGGACACATGTTGGTCAGAGGCTAGGTTACCAAATACATGAGTTCTCAGTTCCTACTGAATCAACTTTTAGGGGTGTTTTACTGATGACGTAGTTACCTGGATGGCCGGCTTCCCAAATGGTACTATAATGTATTTCTCGGTACTAAGTTTTAAGCCATGGTCCAAATGTCTTCTTGGTCTCTTCCAATTCTATTATCCCTCCCTCTGTAGTTATTTGCTCCAAATAATTTGGTTCATTTTCCAGTTTTCTCCAATTAATTCCAACCCCTCTTGCTTATTTGTAATCCTAACTGCAGTGATCTTTATGGTCAAAATCTACTTTTTCCATTTTCCTATTGGCTTAGTTCTTAAAAAAACACTTTTTCTTTATGAATATAATATTCTGTACGGCTGTTATTCTCTTTAAGGATCTGCATCAAAAATCCCACTCTCTCTCCTTATTTCTTGAATTGCTCCTTCATTTCATCATCATCCCTTTCCATTTTGAAAATATCAGTTCAAGTTAGGTAATCCTAAACCATTTTATTCTGCTGGAAGGATCAACTTATCCCACTTGACTCTTGACATATTCCCCTTTCAGATAAATTTCTTCAACTCTTTATTGTCCACAAATTCTTCTCTGGTTGATAAAAATATTACTGACCTGTATATAAAACTAAAGGGACTAAAATATTTTTCACTGCTTGTATTTTGCGATCCATAAACAAGAACTTCCAATTTCTCAGTTTTTCATTATCTTTTCAGTCTCTTCCCAAACAAAATCCTTTTTAATCCATACCCCTAGATCCTTCATTTTATCATGCCCCCATAAACATAGGTATTGCTGGAGCAATTCATGTGTGGGTACATAGTTTGCAGCTATAGCCTTTATAGTCATTAAAAGACTTGTAACTGTCTCAAGATGTTTCACAACACTTAGATGTCCCTTTCTGGTTTCATCGGGTACAAAATAAGTATCGACCTGCAAACAACGCTAACTTTTCTTGATTACAGTACCAACTATATTCTTAAATTTCTGAGTGACATCTATACATTCTTGTGCACTTCTTTCTTAGGTTCAGACTCTGGGATGTACAGTGGATATAAAAAGTGTACACACCTCTGTTAAAATGCCAGGTTTCTGAGATATAAAACATGAGACCACAATAAATCATTTCAAAACTTTTCCACCTTTAATGTGACCTATAACCTGTACAATTCAATTGAAAAACAAACAAATCTGTTAGGGGAAAAATATATATAAAAATAAACTCACAATAAGCTGGTTGCACAAGTATGCACACCCTTAGACATACTTTGTTGAAGCACCTTTTGCTTTAATTACAGCATTCAGTCTTCTTGGGTACACATCTGCCATCAATTAGAGAGAATCTGATTAACCCCAAATAAAGTTCAGCTGTCCTAGTAGGATTTTCCTGACATTTACTCAGTTGCCTGCTACAGCAAAAGCCATGGTTCGCACAGAGCTTACAAAACATCAAAGAGATCTCATAGTTGAAAGGTATCAGTCAGGAGAAGGGTACAAAAAAAGTTCCACAGCATTGGATATACCATGGAACACAGTGAAGACAGCCATCAAAAGTGGCGAAAATATGGGACAACAGTGACGTTGCAAAGAAGTGGATGCCCCTCCAAAAGTGATTAAAAGACAAGACAAAAACTGTTCAGTGTTGTTGTAGGTCTTTTGGCAGCCTCTCTGAAGGAGCTACAGGAATTTCTGGCAAGTACTGGATGTGTACTACATGCGACAACAATCTCTCGTATTCTCCATATGTCTGGCCTATGGGGTTGGGTTGCAAGAAAAAAGCCTTTTCTTACACAGAAAAACATCCAGGCCCGGCTAAAATTTGCAAAACAATACCGCAAGTCTCCCAAAAGCATGTGGGAAAATATGTCATGGTCTGATGAGACCAAGGCTGAACTTTTTGACCACAATTCCAAAAGGTACATTTGGCGCAAAAACAACACTTTGCATCACTAAAAGAACACCATCCCCACGGTGACGCATGGTGGTGGCAGTATCATGCTTTGGGGTTGCTTTTCTTCAGCTGGAACTGGGGCTTTAGTCATGGTGGAGAGAATTATGAACAGTTCCAAATACCAGTCACTTTTGGCCCAAAAACTTCAGTCATCTGCTAGAAAGCTGAAGATGAAGAGGAATTTCACCTTTCAACACGACCCCAAGCATACATCCAAATCAACAAAAAAATGGCTTCACCAGAGGAAAATTAAACTTCTGGAATGGCCCAGACGTAAATCCAATAGAAAATCTGTGAGGTGACCTGAAGAGGGCTGTGCACAAGAGATGCCCTCACAATCTGACAGATTTGGAGCACTTTTGCAAGGAAGAGTGGGCAAATATTGCCAAGTCAAGATGTGCCATGCTGACAGACCCCAACCCAAGAAGACTGAATGCTGTAATTAAATCAAAAGGTGCTTCAACAAAGTATTAGTTTAAGGGTGTGCACATTTATGCAACCAGCTTATTGTATTTTTTTTATATTTTATATTTTTCCCCTAACAGATTTTTCAATTGAATTGTACAGGTTATAGGTCACATTAAAAAAGTTTTGAAATTATTTATTGTGGTCTCATTTTTTATATCACAAAAACCTGGCATTTTAACAGGGGTGTGTACACGTTTTACATCCACTATAGGCAAGCTGGTCCAGGGCCTGCTCCATGAAGGAAGACTGGAATCTGGAAAGGTGAGAGGAAAAGCTCAAGAACCAATGTAGCAGGAGTACATTCCCTTGTCACACCTGTCCAGTGATTTAGATTCACTGCAAGATGGTAAGATAGCAAATTAGTGTGGTCCTGTTGCCTATAATGGACCAAGAAGTTTATGAAGAAGTCAGTTCAACAATGGCTGGCAATAACTCATTCTAATCAGCTGGATGACTCACTCACTCTCCTATCTTTTTCAGGACTGAAGGAGCTTATAGGATGAAACAATAGCAACCGTAATGACCAGCTCAGAGGAAGATGGGATAATCCGGGGCTCATTCTCTCTCTCTCGGGTACAAAATGAGGCACTTAAGGGGGAAGGAACAAGGCAGCAGGAGGCCAGTGCATAAAGGACTTCATAAACTACTGAGGTGTCTCCAAAGATGGTCAGTCAGAGGGGCTGTTGGAAGCTTCAGTTAAGAGTCTGTCTCACTGACAATAAGGACTTAAGTGGGAGCCTTACCAACTGGTTCCTGGGGTTAGCTCTCAACTGGTGCTGGTCGGGTATTAGCATACTGTCAGGAGTACGAATGTGTGACACAAATTGAAGAAGCAGTGCCCAAGAGCTCATCTGCCAAAGGAGACAAAGATAAAACAAACCTGCTCTAGGCTACATTCCCTAATGTTGCATTTCTACACCTGTGACTCAAGGTCCCAGGAAACACTGGATGCTTGTTTAATGTCTAGGCCTTTGACATATGAGCTCTGGTAATGGATAATCCATCACTCTTCCCCAACCTGTAACAGACCATGTTATGGGGGGGGGGGGCTGAGAGGAACAGCTTAATCTCATTCAACTCTGATCTTTGGATAGATGAATCCAAAGACTGCTCCTGATGATCATCCCAGGCAGTTTTAAACTCCAGCAGATCAAGTGAGGCCTAAGTGATATCAGAACTTAGTCTTTTCTGGGTTTTTCCTCAGCTACAGAAGTGAAAAAAATGATGGGCTTCTGCATTCACTTGCTAAGGAAAAGCTCAGCACATGCAGGGTCAAGAAAGCCATTCCAGAAACAGGCTTCCTTCCAGGAGGACTAGGCCATGACATACTTCCACAAACTTAGCTCTTATTATGGTGCACTTGATAAGGCCTAGGGCTCAACATAGGACTTTCCCACCCATTCCAGTGCACAGAAATTTCAAAAGCTACCATCTTCCTTGTAAGAATGTAAGCCAATGGCTTATCCATTTAATGCCTCCAAATGGTAGGTTTGAACCAATGACAAGTAGGTCAGTGCTTCACATCATGCTCTTCCTTAAAACTGTAAAGCCAATGCTGGTTATGGTTTTGGCCGGTCATGTGATAGCTACAGGGATGATATGTATCTAGGCAGTGGATGCAGGAAGTTTTTTAATGAAGTAGGTCAGGCTCAAGATCCAGACTGTGCGAGGACAGAACTTGCAGCCTCAGGGGATACACATGCATGCTCACCATACGGACAACATCAAGGGGCATGTGCTGCAATGACTGTGTGTGTCCAAGTGTCGGAATGTCTGAGAAAAATGCAAGATTGTGAATGTTAGAAAAAATCCAGTCAAAGGATCCATCAAGAAAGGCCTGACGTTGGATATACTTTACCTACTGTTTTTATTTGGTAGATCTACAATCAGAAAAGGAAACTGACATCATTGTAAGGTTACTTTTAAAACCCGCAAGCCAGAGCATTCATTCCTTAGACATTTCACAATGCCAGAATTAAATTAAAAATAATGGCACTACCACTTGACTTACCTTTTTTACTCTCTGCTGTTCACTGTTGCATAGAAATGTACCAAAAAGACAACTGTATAGGTGATCCAAAATGGTGACCAGGAAAATTTCATTAAACTCAAATGCTGAAGGGAACTAAAATGAGGAAAAAAGCCAAGTTATTTGAATAAGCCACAAGACTGGAGCCATCATTCAGAAATTTATTCTTCCTCCGATAATATTAATTAAATTTTTTTTGTACTCTAAGCCATCCAAATGTCAATAAAGCTGATTCCATTTAATCATAACCTAACTCTTGAAACTATTCTCCAAAGACTACAGGATGATATAAAGAAATGTAGAAAACTATACGACTACATTAGTTCCGTTTCTAATAAAGTTCAAGACATCATGAATTTATCTACCCATTACAGCATTTATTAAGAAACCAATTTTCTTTTTCTACATGACTACAGGAATAATATATCAGTACCCACGGCCTTACTGTTGCTCAAACTATTTCACTTACAACTTCATGCACAGAATCTTTCCATAAAGTACAGTTGTGTACACTTACCATAAATGTAGATGTTTGAGTGTATTCACCGTTGCAGTCATTACATTTGGGTAATCTGCTGGCAGGTTGCCCTCAGTTGGCCTGAATTCCAAAGTCTTGGGTCCTGCGTCGGTTGCCGTCTTCTCTTCCATGACGTCAGGGGTATAAAAACATGCAGCCGACGCCATTTTCTTTAGTTTTTCATGCCCCCAAAAAGGTAGCAATATTATATATATATATATATATATATATATATATATATATATATATATATATATATGGGTTCACTTTATAACATCGAAATACTGAAATGTCAAATTTCAGTATCTCGAAGCTATAAAGTCGAATGTTAAAAATAACGAACATTCATAATCGCGAATTTGACGTATGTCGAAAATATGTTGAATTCGCGGTTATGAAGTTGCACTACGTAATGTCCGGGTTTGTGTTTTGTTGGTGCGCGGTGCCGTGTTTGGATGTAGGTGTTATGTCAGGTAAGTGAGTGTTTTGTAAGGGTTTTGAGTGGGAGTTAGAGTGTGTGTGAGGGATTGGAGAATGTGCGTGTGTGAGTGAGCTTTTGTGTTGTGTTTGTGCGATCTCGGAGTTAGTATATATAAGTAGGGGGGGGGGTGCAGGGGGGCTTGCCCCCCTACTTATGTGTGTGTGAGTTGTGTATGTTTGCTGTTTTTTTGTTTATGTTGTGATGTGGGTGTTGTGTTGTATGTTTAGTGTAGTGTGTGCGGTGTTTTCGGTTATGTGGTTTCGCGGTTTTTGTTTGTCGGTGTTTTGTAGATTCGGTTTTATAGTCTCGAGATACTGAAATTCGATATTTCAGCATTTCGAGGTTATAAAGTGAATCTATATATATATATACATACATATATATATATATATACAGGCATCAATATAAACTTTACCTTCATCTACAAGCAAATACACCACATAGGTTGTAGAAGATAGAGAAGGAAAGATAAACTGTAGAATGACAGGGGGAAGGCGGGAGGGTAACCTGGACTGCAACAGTGAATACACTCAAACATCTACATTTATGGTAAGTGTACACAACTGTACTATGTTCTTCATGTTTCACTGTTGCAGTCATTACATTTGGGTAGAATCCCAAAGCTATGGTTGGGAGGCTGGAGCTAAACAGCATTAGGTGAGGCTAGAAGGCCCTGCAGCACTGCAGTGGGAAAACCTGCCCTGGACTTAGAGAGGCAAATGGTAATGCTTTGTAAAGGTGTGAACAGAACTCCAAGTAGCAGCCTCTAGAATGTCTTTGGTTGGTACTCCTCTGAGAAAGGCTGCTGAAGTAGTTGCAGCTCTGGTGGAATGAGACCTAATGCCCTTGGGCACAGGTTTACCATGGTGTAAGTAGCAGAAACAGATGCAGTGGCTTATCCACTTTGAAATTGTCTGCATTGAAATAGCCTTGTCTGCATTGAGATAGCCTTTCCCTCTGATCCTGCAGCATATGTCACTAGTAATTGCTCAGTTTTTCTTAGAGCTTTAGTCCTGCTCAAGTAGAATCATAGCTGTCTGTGTACATCCAAGGAATGCAGAATTCTCTCCCCTTTGTTCTGCGGATTTGGATAAAATATTGGCAGATGAATTGTTTGGTTAAGAGCCACACTGGAAACCACCTTAAGCGTAAAAGTAGGATTTGTCCTCAGACACCCCCTGTCTGGGTAAAATATGATAAAAGGCTCCACAGCCATGAGGGCCTGTAGCTCTGAAATTCTTCTTGCTGAAGTAATTGCTAGTAACAGAGCTGTCTTCCATGATAAGAACTTTATATTAGCGGTAGCGGCTGGTTCAAATGGAGGCAGGGTGAGCCTTTCCAACACATAACTGAGGTCCCATGCAGGTAATGGCGATCTTCTAGGTGGTCTTAAATATTTGGCTCCTCTAAGATACTGCTTTAGTAAAGGATGAGAAAAGATTGGTGGCTCTGTATTGTAATGGGCTGAAATGGCAGAGGCATGGATTTTGATTGTTGAGAAGGATAGGCCTTTGTCAAGCATCTCAGTTATGTATTGTAATATCTGAGTAATATGTGGTTCTGCTGTATCAATTCCTTCTGCTTGATTCCAAGCACAGAATCACTTCCATTTGTCAGTATAAGATTTTCTAGTACTAGGCCTTCTGGCTTCCAAAATGACATCCATCACAGCTTTACTGAGAGGTGTTGTTCGTATGATTACATGATTAGCCATGCTGCCAGGTTCAGAGTCTGTAGTTGATTGTGCAGGATCTGATTGTTTTGCTGGGACAGTAGTTGTGGTCTTTGAGGCAAGGTCCAAGTTGGGTATTGAGACAAGTTCCTTAGGATTGGGTACTAGTATTGGGGCCAGTCCGGGGCAATTAATATCATCTTTGGCTTCTCTTGTCTGACTTTTAGGAGGACCTTGGATAGAAGAGGCAGAGGAGGAAAGGCGTAAACTGACAGGTTTTTCCAACTGAAGGATAGGGCATCCACTTTCCATGCCTGTCTGTGATCAGTCCTTCTGCAGAATATTTTCAATTGATAATTCTGAGGACAGGCAAATAGATCTATGTCTGGGCTCCCCCATTTCTCTGTTTTCATGTTGAATACTTGTGGATTTAGTTTCCACTCGTGAGAATCCATAAGGTTTCTGCTTAAATCATCTGCCAGAGTGTTTTGTTTTCCTGGAAGGAATTGAGCTTGAAGATGTATTTGGTACGTCAAAGCTGTGTCCCACAGTGCCATGGCTAATGTGCAAAGGGGTATGAGTGTGTGCCCGCTTGCTTGTTTATATACCACATGACTGTGGTGTTGTCCGTCTTTATCAGTAGTTGTCCTGGATGAAGTAAGTCCCTGAAGGTTGTTAGGGGATTTTGAACAGCTAGCATCTCTTTCTGGTTGATATGTAGATGCATTTGTTTTAGTGCCCCTATGCCCTGAATGCGTCTTCCTGCCATGTGGGCCCCCCAGGCATAATCCGATGCGTCTGTTAAGGTTTGGCTGGCAGGAGGTAGAGTGAAGGGCCGTCCCATGTTTTAGTGACAGGGCTTTGCCCACCATAGAAACTCCTGTTGCAGGCAGGGAATGAGAGGAATCATTGTTTCCAGACTGTGTGAATGTTGACTCCATAAACTGTTTAGGTACCATTGAAGTTTCCTCATACGCAGTCTTGCATATGGAATTAGTAGGCTGCAGGATGTCATGAAGCCCAGAGCCTGCAGAATTTGTCTTGCAGAAGACTGGGTTTTTGTTGCCATCAGTTTGAAGTAAGTAGTCAGTTGCCTTTGTTTGTCTGGCATGAGGTAAGCCATCTGGGCAGTTGTATTCAAGCTTGCACACAGGAAAGTTATCTTTTGAGAGGGTACCAGTTGTGATTTCTTTTCATTATTGTGTACCCTAGGCATGTTAGAAGCCTTTTCACAAACGCCAGCTGTCGAAGAAGAGTGTCCTTGTTCTCTGCTTGAATGAGACAGTCATCCAAGTAAGGATATATTTGCATACGTCTTTGTCTGCAAAATGCAATTTCTGGTGCCAGGCACTTTGTAAAGACTCTGGGCGCAGTAGATAAGCCAAAGGGCAGTGCAGAAAATTGGTAATGCATTAAGCCAGCCTTGAATCTGAGGTATCTTCTGCATGACTGTCTTACTGGGACATGCAGGTATGCCTCTTTTAGGTCTAAAGTCACCAGCCAAGCATTCTTGCCCAGCATGGGCAGAAGCTGCTGCAAAGTCAGCATTTTGAATTTTGGAATGTCCAGGTATGTGTTCAAAATCGATAAATCCAGTATTGGCCACCAGGCCTTGTCCTTTCTGGGTACCAAGAAGAGTCTTAAGTAAAAACCTTATCCTTTTTCCTGTTCTGGTACTGCCTGAATGGCCCCCATATCCATGAGGGATGTAACCTGTTTCTGTGCCTCTGCCCATTGAAGTTTTGGCAGATCTGGCCAACCATTTGCCATTGGCAGAGTGTGGAAATGGAATCTGTATCCCTGTGATATGCTGTTTAGTACCACTTGTCCTGGGTTATTAACTGCCAATTTTGAGCAAAAAGTGCTAATTTTCCCCCTATGGGTGCTGCCAAAAGATAAGTGCTTGGTGTAGGCAGAGGGAAGTCATTGGGATTGTTTTCTGTAGATTTGCGCTTTATCTCCTCCAGATTTGGAGGTGGATGCACCCCACTGCTTTGACCTGTATGAGTCTTACGCCTGGTATCTGGAACCCTTAGGGCGTCTGGATTTGCCCCTTTGAGCTCTGTGTGACACAGGAAAGGACCAATTTTTTGTAGGCCAGTGTCTACTGAATCTGGGTGCCTGCACTTGTAAGAAGTCTTTAACAGTTTGCATAGACTTAGTTTTGTCTTCCATTTTCTTTAAAACCTCTTCTGCCTTAATACCAAACAGAGAATCATGCTGTAAAGGTGCATCTAGAAATTTAGCTTTAACATGATCATGCAAATTTTGTTCCTTTAACCAGGCATGCCTCCTAATCACAGATCCATTAACTGTGGCCCTGCAGGAGGCCTCTAAAGAATCAAAACCACATTGTAAAGTAGGTTTTCCAACTTGTTCAGCTGCATGCAATAATTCCTGCAATTCTTTATTTTCTGCACATTCTGAAATCAACATAATTTTCTGTTTCAGCAATCCCATAACATGTTGTTGGTATTTAAGCATATGAAATTGACAGTTTAAGGCCCTGACTGCCAAGGTTGCATATGTATAAACCCTTTCTCCCTATCTGTCCAGTGCCCCTGAATCTCTGTCAGAGGGGGTAGGATTTTTTGCTGTTGAGGCCTTTACTCCCTTTGGACCCAGTGAAATAGTTTCAGGATCAGCAGCAGGGTTTCTAAATAAAAATGTACGTGAGTCAGGGACCCTGTAATATCTGTCAGGCTTACTGGGAGCCAGAAGTAAGAAGTCAGGGGTCAAGCTTGACTCCGAAAACATATTATCCACAATGTCTAAAACAGAGGGAATGGCCAAAGGCTTGTGCTGAGGGAGAAGGAAATGCCTGAGCCTCTTTTTTGATTCTAAGAAGTCTTGACTCTCCCAGTGAAAATGCTCCCTCAAAGTATGCAAGGTTTCTCCAAATGAATAATCCTCAGGCAGAGATGCAGATTGAATAGACTCCTCAGCATCAGAATCCTCATAGGGAGGTAAAGATAATTCCTGATCAGAAGAGGAATCAGAAGAAATAGAAACCTGATCTGAAGATTCATAATCAGTGTCTTGCCTAGGCCTCTTATCAGGAGGGGGATGGGTACCACTGATCAAGGTAATAAGGTCTTCAGCCATTTTGATCATCTGTTTTTTAGGCATAGAGGCATGTGCCCATGGCTCATGCGCCAGTTTTTTATTTTTAGAAGTTGCTTTTGTCTTTGGTTTTGCTGTCGTCGGTTTGATATACAAATGTTGAGGTCTGAATACCCCCTCAGAAGCTGGTGCCTGCTCAGCGGCTCCGGACCCATCCGAGGGAAGATACAGCCATCGGTCCAATACCTTGCGTATCTTGTGGCATGCCGGACTCCACATGGGTGTCGGTAGAGGCCTGCGACTCGAAGGTAGCGGGTATCAGGGGCTGCGAAAGCACCTCACTGAATACCGGCAAACAGCTTAGGAGAAGCTTCGTCATCTGTTTTGGATCTTGACTGCCTTTCTCTGTCCTTTTCTTTGCGTTTTTTATGTACTTCGGTAGTCGGATTGCTATCCGACAACATTTCTGGATAGTTAAATCTGTTTCCAAAATACTTTGATGCAAAAATATACTGACGCTTAATAGTGCATTGGTTAAATCTAGCACAAAACCGACAGCCAGGCATGTTGTGATCAGGGCCTACGCAAGGAATACAGTATAAATGGAAATCCTTATGAGGTATTTGCTTCCCACAAGTAATAGAATTATTAACTTTTTCTGACATCGGTAAAAAGCAAGAAAAATGTTTCCCCAACGGGGTACTTAGCTTTAGTGAAGACTTCGGTTCTGAAACTCAAACTCGAATATTTCAGTAGTCGGCCGACTGGTACTTGCAAAATACTTCTGCTTCGGGCACCGGGCGGCAAGAAAGACTAAAGAAAATGGCGTCGGCTGCATGTTTTATACCCCTGATGTCATGGAAGAGAAGACAGCAACCGACGCAGGACCCAAGACTTTGGAATTCAGGCCGAATGAGGGCAACCTGCCAGCAGATTACCCAAATGTAATGACTGCAACAGTGAAACACGAAGAACATCAAAACTGTTTAAGATTCATTACACATCATGTACCTCATCTTTCACTTCTATACTCTATAGTTTTGTAAAAAGACCCAGTTAAAAGTCCATTCTTTGGAAAATCTGGCTTTCTCTTCAATTTTAGTAGAGCCTCCTGTAATCAGAACTCTTGATCTAAGACCTTTGTCCCTCTTTTGAACCCCAACACTTCTAATCAAAAAAATTAAAAACAGTTTTTCTTTACAGGTTAGTCTGCAAACATTTTTATAATTTCAGCAATATGACATATTCCTTCAGTTTGCACAATTTATCCTCTGAAAAAATAGCTATATGCAAGAAATGCAAAAGGATGCATAGTCAAAATGATAAAGACGACAGATGGACAACAATCTGCAAGCAAAAAAGGTTACAAAAAGCCTGCCTGATCAACACAAAACTCCTATTCAGAGATGTTTCCTGCAAAAGGCATATTTATTCTTTGGTGTGAAAGCTTTCCTCCTGTACTCAACAAATTAATCACAGATACCAACAACATTAATGCCGGTCTTGTCTACCCATATGCAGAATGAAAATGTTTATTATCAATTATGAAGCTGACCAGTGAGCCCAGGCTATAAACTATATGCTAGCAGATGACTGGTGCCAGTTTAAAAAAATGTATTCCTGAACAAGCCATGCTAGGTTCACAAGCTGTAGTACTCTGATATTTACTGTAAAAGTTAATAACCTCATGTTGCAAATGAAGTTTTAAAAAGCTTTATTTCCCAAACTAAATTTGCATACGATTACAGCTAAAAACTAATCTATATTTGTCACTGGCTTTGCTTCAAATCCTGAGTTTTCAAGAAGCAGTTAGACACGAAATCAAGTTGGAGAAGTGACAGATATAAACCTGTTATTCTATGTATGGGAGATAGCAAGGTGAATACAGCTAACGACACTAAGGAAAAAATATCAGCTGTGAAATTAATTTTTTGGATGTTGGGGAGATTACAAGCACTATGTAATATGTGGAAAATTTTAAAAGCCATTCTGCATATAGCCAATGTTTTAAGGGACTCTGCTGACTTTCTATTTAAAAAGGGGGAAACATTAAGATATTTTCTGAATAAGCACAATCAAGTTAATCCAGTTGATAAATACAAAATGGATAATAATGGAATGAGAGGCTGTAGTTCAAGCAATTGTTGTACATACTTATAGAGGGACACAATGGGCCCAATTTCAAAAGACTTGCTTCTCAGGATAAGTAACCACTTACCATGAGAAAATATTGTTGTGTAAGAACTTACCATAACCTTAGATGTTCTCCTCTTCTATATGCTGCTGTATTCATGACATCAGGGAGTTTGCATCTGGTGAACTATAGTACGTCCTGCCATTATACAAAAGTTAAATGCTACCGCTAGGGTGGGTGGGACATCCTGCGCCTCTCTCTTGAACGTCGGTTGTAAATAGACGTCTGGTATAAAGCGGAAGTCAGTACACATTTTCTTCAGAACTGAATGCCGCCGGAATCAGCGACTAGGGAGTGGGTACTCCAGAAGTCTGGAATTAGGCAAGTGCGAGAGGGAAGGCTGGGTGGGAAACTATACAGCTGCATATAGAAAAGAACATCTAAGGTTATGGTAAGTTCTTACACGACTATACTATGTCCTATCACTCCTATTCACATGCTACTACTTTGTATAGACTAACTAGAATATGTGTACTCTGCCTCTTACTGTATTGTATACTATTGTACTATCTAATTACTTTATATTGTTTATATTTCTGTGGAGCTTTTCTCCCTGGGCCTCTGCAGAAAATGGGCTTCTGGCCCAGTCAGACTTTCCCAGTAAACAAATGTAAATAAATAAATATGCTACTGTATTCATCACATCAGGGAGAGTGCAAAAGCTCCTGTCCTACAGAAAGGGGAGGTGGTCCAGAAGCACTTTTCACAAACCCATGAAGGATGGCTCTGGCAAATCCTGCCTTGGCTTTAGAGACCATGTCCAGTTTGTAGTGTCTAGTGAATGTGTGAACGGAGGACCAAGTAGCTGCCTCCAGGATAGCAGCTGTGTCCAATCCCTTGAGGAATGCCCCAGAGGAGGACACTACCCTGAAGTGTGCCCTTACTGGGGCTGGGAGTGACCTACCATGGTAAGTGTAACAGAAGGAAATGGTCTTAGATATCCAAGAGGATATGGTTTGCTTGGAAACATGTTGACCCAGAGTTCTTGGGTGGTAGGAGATGAAGAGCCTGTCAGATTTGCAGAGGGATTTGGTTTTGACCAAATAGTACCTGAGCTGTCAAGGACAGTTCATTGACTACTTCAGAGATGAAGGTAGGGTTACAGTATGCAAATATATCCTGTCCTTGTGTAAGACAGTGAAGGGGAGGTGTGCCATAAGGGCCTGGAGTTCCACAACCCCTCTGGCTGAGGAGATGGCCATCAAGAGTATAGTCTTCCAAACGCAATATTGGAGGGTGCAGTCTCTGGCTGGTTCAAAGGGTGGCAGTGTCAATTTTTCTAGGACAAAGTTCAGATCCCAAGGAGAAGGGATGGGCTTCCTTGGGGGTCTGAGATGTAATGACCCTCTCAGAAAGAGTTTTACTTCCATCCTAGATGCCAGAGGTGGTACCAAAGGCAGGCATGCTGAGATGGCAGACAGGTGAATTTTAATGGAGGAATAGGATAGTCCAGACTTCATAAGGTCACACAGGTAAGACAAGAACACTGGGGGCTCTGCCATCAGTGGTTGTAAGTTGTTTCTCTGACACCATAAAGAAAATCTCTTCCATTTAGTCAGGTAGGATTTTCTGGTAGCTAGTTTTCTGGCCTCCTGCAGAACCTGGATCATACATGTATAAGTGTATGAAGGGAATCAATGTCTTATCCCCACAATGTGAGATTTGGCATGGGCACTTGAGGGTGTAAGAGTGTTCCCTTGTCCTGTGTGAGCAGGTCCACTCATTGGGGTAACTTGTGGTGATTGCCCTTGGCTAGGTGAAATAGCAGGAGGAACCAATGCTGACTTGGCCAACAGGGAGTCACCAGCAAGATTTGAGGCTGTTCCATATGAATTTTCAGTAGGACTGTTTGTATGAGAGGGGAAGGGGGGGAATACATAGGTGTACATCCCCTTCCAGGAGACCGAGAGCACGTCCACCTTCCAAGCCTCTAGATGAGGTGTCCTGGAGCAGAAGGTTGGGAGCTGTCTGTTCATGGGGGAGGCAAAGAGATCCACATGTGGAATACTCTATCGATGTACTTGGTCCAGAAACACGTTCCTGTTCATCATCCATTTGTGAGACAGGGTCATGGTCCTGCTTAATGAATCTGCCATCACATTGTCTGCGGAGGGTATATCTACTGCTTGAAGTAAGATCTGATTCTCCAGGGCCATTTCCCAACCCTGCAGTGCTAATCTGCACAGAAGGTAGGAATTTGTCCCCCCCCCATTTGTTTATGTACCACAGCACAGTGGTATTACCTGTATACTACCTCATGGTGCCTGGTAGAAAATTACCCCTGAAAATGTCCAAGGCAAGTTATCAAGGTGCTCATTTCCCTGATGTTGATGTGTTCTTTTTGTTCAGTGGGTGTCCACTCTTCCTCACTCTCCATTTTCATAAGGTTGCACCCCAACCTGTGTCCAATGCATCTGCACAGAGATCCTGGTTGGGGGGTATGCGCTGTAGGGGCAGGCCAGGATTTTACTGGATCTGGGAGATCCACCACTTCAGTTTCCTGGTCAGGCATGACAGCATAGGAATCATGAACTCTAGAGGATGTAAGTGTTGTTTCCAAATTGTTCTCAGAAACCACTGGACCATCCTCATGTGTAGCGTTGCCAGGGGGTCCATGGGAATAGTCGAGGCCATGAAACTTAGGATTCTGAGGAATTCCCTGGCTGAGATGGATATGAGAGGAAGGATTTCCTCGAAGAAAGATGTGAGCATCACAGTCTTCTCTGGTTGTAGGCAAGCCATCATTTCCCTTGTCAGAATCAGACATCATAGTGAAGTGCAGGTGTTGTAGGGCCATGGAACTTGATGGATTCTGGATAAGGATGTCGTCTAGGTAGGGAAAAAATAAGTTATGTACTCACCATAACGTTCCCTGTTTGTTGTCCATATTGCCATTCATTCTTAATTGGATGGGTTCGGAGCCAATCCCTGCCTCCGACTCGGCCGAACACACAGCTGGAAATCTCAAAATCTCAAACTTGTCTCATGGCAGTAGGTATCTCATAATGCTGTGGTGCAACTCTCCACATCTTGTTTGCTGCTAACATACTAATGAGTAATATATATATATATATATATATATATATATATATATATATATATACACCCCAAGTTCAGGAGGAAAGTGCTCAGGAAAACCAATAAACAAAAAAGAGCACTCGACAGCCGTTTCCACAGTATAAAAATATAGGTGTTTAATCCAAAGCCACAGTAAAATCCCGCTGGGTATTAAGCCACAGTAAAATATTAACGCTGACACACAACCAGTACATTTTCGTTCACACACTTCATCAGATACAGCCATTTTGTTCAATTAATTCAGTAAATACTCAATTCAAACTAGCTGGACCAATAAAATGCTAAAAACAAATACAATTGATTAAAAATTTTAGGATGAGAATTTAAAGATACATTACATAAATAAGTAAGGAGATAAAATAAATTGTGCTTAAAATGCTCAATAAAACTTTTGTAGGTGTCACCATAAATAAAATTCATATAATGGAACCTAAGTATGGACCTTCACAATAAATACTTAAATACTTAAAAGTAAAAGATATAAAAATGTTACAATAAAATATATGTAAAATGTGAATACTATAACTTGGCAGCTCTCAATTTTAAAACTGGGGTGATGGAGACCGTCTCATTTAAACCTGGCCATCTACTGGCTTCTAAAACCAGCTGCCAGTATAATTCATGATATTTTAACATGGTCTCCCATGGTCCACCCCTTTTGTCAACAGAAACCTCATCAATCACAAAAAATGTAAAAGATGCAGATACACAAACTTGAACATGTTTGCATAAGGCATTCTTGTTATTACCTTTCCTAACATCATAGAGGTGCTCGTATATCCTTCCTTTTAAGCACCTCTCCATTTTACCCACATAAAATGCATCACGTTTTGCACAGAACAATATACACAAGTCCCTTACTGTTACAATTGTTATACACAAGTCCCTTACTGTTACAATTGTTGTAGGATTTAGACTTGAGTACTACCCCTGCTGTTTATAAAAATTTCTGAGGTGTTAGATATGTAAGGACACTGCTGACATGCTCCACACTTGTAGGTCCCAGTTTTTTTGGCAACAGGTTCCCTATGTTTATTCTGCAACAGGTCCTTAACATTTCTACCCTTCCTATAAACAAATTTCAGGGGTATGTCAAACCTTAATTCAGGTCTGATAATTTAACAAAATTGTCCCACTCACTCTGAACCACATTCCTAATGGTACTAGAATCCCCATTATAATCTAACACAAAAAATATTCTCAAACACCAGTCGTGTTGGTATTAGGAACTTGCCCCTTTTCCAATATGCCAGAGTCCATGGATTTTAGAATGGGTAAAAACTTATCAATTCTGTGTAAGATTACCTCATTCTGAAAGTCAGTAATCAATAGCCCTGGGTAACCTCTGTCTAAAAACATTTGCTTCAACAAATTACATTCATCCATGTAGTCACTGTCTAGTGAGGTCATTTTGCGACCCCTTACATACTGCCTCTTCAATATTCCTCTCTTCTGATGGAATGGATGGGCACTATTAAAATGAAGAAAGAAATTACAATACGTTTCTTTCCTATGCACTTTAGAATCAAAGCCTTCTTGTCCTTTCCGAATGTTAACATCTAGGTAATCAATACTTTGGTACCCCATCTTGAAGATAAACCTCAAACATTCTGTGCTTTTAGAAATATAATCAAAAAACTCGTGGAATTTCTCCTCACCATCAGTCCAGAATATACATCATCCAAAAACCTCTTGTAGAGGGCCCAACTATTCTTAAATTTTGATCCTAAAATAAATTTTTCTTCCCACCAGGCCATGACCAAATTAGCATATGTAGGGGCACACATAGCCACACCTTTTATCTGTTTAAAAAATTCACCTTCGAAATAAAGATAATTATTGTTCAATACCATCTCCATTAAAATCATCATAACATATATTTCTTTATCGGTGACTTTACTTTCCTTCCTTATCTTTTCTTCAAAAAATTCCAAGCCAGCCTTATGTGGGACTGAAGTAAAAAGGTCGACTACATCAATGGTGATAAAAATAATATTGCTGTTATCTGTTACTTGGATGTCCCTTACACTGGTCAATAAATCCAATGAGTCCTTTAAAACATTACTAGCACTCATGAATAATGCTTTTAATTTGAAATCTAAATATTTTGCTATAGGTGCAGTGACCGATTGGCCAGCAGCAACAGTTGGCCTTAAAGGGGGGTTCTCAATGTCCTTGTGGACCTTTGGGATCCTGAATATGGACGGTACATTAGGCTCTTTGTTAAACAAAAATTAAAGGTCTCGAGGTCCAAACAACCCTCGAGTACCAAATAATTCAACATAAAAAATTTTTTATATGCTATGTGCACTTCATAAACAGATACCTTCGTATATTTGCTGTCATCTAACAATAAATCCATCATCTTCCCCTCGTGCATAACAGTATCAACTAGTTTGAACTGAGTATTTATTGAATTAATTGAACAAAATGGCTGTATCTGATGAAGCGTGCGAACGAAAACGTACTGGTTGTGTGTCAGTGTTAATATTTTACTGTGACCTAATACCCAGCTGGATTTTACAGTGGCTTTCGATTAAACACCTATATTTTTATACTGTGGAAACGGCTGTTGAGTGCTCTTTTTTGTTTGTTTATATATATATATATATATATATATATATATATATATATATATATATATATATATATATATATGTGTGTGTGTGTGTGTGACACCATGTCAAGGAGAAACAAACTGAGTCAAGGAGTTCATATAATAAGGAAAGATCACCACCAGGTCCTCTAGAAGTCCTTGGACAGGGGAAGGAGGGAGGGGTTGTAAGAATGAATGACGAGATGGACAACAAACATGGAACGTTATGGTGAGTACATAACTTCTTTATGTTATGTTGTCCTATCTCGCCTTCATTCTTACTTGGATGGGACAGTGTCCCTAGCACCTTTTTCCCGGGTGGCTCACGAGAGTATACATTTGAGCACAGTGGAACCAAAGGAGGCCCTGTCCCTGGAGGCCAAATCCACTTTGTAATGAGTGATAAATGTATGAGGATTGGTCCATGTAGATGCAACACAAATACTGTCCATAGACATTCTGGCCTGAAAAGCAGATGATGTAGCTAATGCTCTGGTTGAGTAATCTCTAATTCTGAATGGTCGCTCTCTGTTATTGGAGGTATAGATAAAGGTGATACAATTTGAGAGCCAATTTGAAAAGGTGACTTTAGAAACTGGCATACTCTTTTTTGCCTCAGAGAAGTAGATGAAGAATTGATCAGATTTCCTGAAATCTTTAGTTCTATGCAAACAGAATCTGAGCTGTCTATGCACATCCAACTGATGGAGTTTACACTCTGCCTTGTTCCTATGATTGAGGAAAAACACCGCCAGCCCAATGGATTGATTGATATTGGATTGAGACCAAACCTTAGGTATAAAAGATGGATTTGTTCGCAATGATACCCTATCCTTATGAAAGATCAGATATGGAGGTCTGATTGACAGTGCTTGTAACTCTGAGACTCTTCTGGCAGATGTTACAGTTACTAGAAAAATGGTCTTCCAGGAATAAAATCTTGAGGTCACAAGATGAAGAAAGCTCGAACAGTGGCAATGTAAGTTAGGATAGGACAAAATTTAAATCCCAAGGAGGAAGTGGTTCCTAAAAGGAGGTCTCAATAAGGAAGTACCTTTTAAAAATGCTTTGCACAACCTGTGTGACATTAAGTTAGGAGAATGGTCACCAGTGTTTAAATTCGAAATTGCAGCCAGCTGGACCCTAATAGTTGCCGCAGCCGAGCCTTGCTGGAAGTGTTCCTCCTGAAATTCTAGAATGGAATGAACAGGCGCAGAAAAAGGGTCAATGTTTCTATTCTGTGCCCAGTGAGAAAATCTTTTCCACTTGCTAGTACATAGTCTTCTTGTAGAAACCTTATGAGAGGATA
The DNA here is from genome assembly GCF_019279795.1 of Protopterus annectens. Classification (NCBI taxonomy): domain Eukaryota; kingdom Metazoa; phylum Chordata; order Ceratodontiformes; family Protopteridae; genus Protopterus; species Protopterus annectens. The sequence continues at coordinate 426,512,674 of NC_056749.1, forward strand.
TCAATATGTGTTTGACTGCTGGAGTGAAGTTTTGAAGCCTGACTAAAATGGGAGGTGGAGCAGCCATGCTGTCAAGTGAGGGTGTGGAGAAAAGGATGAAGTGCACCTGGCATATGTATCAGAAGGTCTGGAACTGGGTCCAGAGTCCACGGCTTCTCCTAAAGATGAGGCCAGAGGAAGGGGATCCAAATTTGCCGAGGCCAATATGGGGCAATGAGAATCATCCTGCTTCCCAAGGAATTTGCTTTCTGGATGACTTTGGGTATGAGGGGAAACAGAGGAAAAGCACAAAGAAGTCCTGAGGGCCAATTGTGTACAAGTGCATCTCTCGATGTCTCCCCCGGTGGGGGAATTAGGGAAAAGTAGCTGCTGCACTTGGCATTCATGGGAGTGGCAAAAGGATCGCAGCAGGGCTGACCCCATTTCTGGAAAATCTCTTCCATTATGTTCTGGTTCAGAGACCACTCGTGAGGCATTAATATTGCCCTGCTGAACTTGTCTGCTATCACGTTGGATTTCCCCGGGATATGCATTGCTACTAGAAAGTGTTGGGAAGAAAAGTACAGTTGTGTACACTTGCCATAAATGTAGATGTTAGTGTATTCACTGTTGCAGTCATTACATTTGGGTAATCTGCTGGCAGTTTGCCCTCAGTCAGCCTGAATTCCAAAGTCTTGGGTCCTGCGTCGGTTGCTGTCTCCTCTTCCATAAAATCAGGTCGTCAGGGGTATAAAACATGCAGCCGACGCCATTTTCTTTAGTTTTTCTTGCCCCCGATGTCAGGTGCCCCCAAAAAGGTAGCAAATATATATATATATATATATATATATATATATATATATATGCATCAATATAAACTTTACCTTCATCTATAAGCAAATACACCACATAGGTTGTAGAAGATAGAGAAGGAAAGTTAAACGCCAGAATGACAGGGGGATGGCGGGAGGGTAACCTGGACTGCAACAGTGAATACACTCGAATATCTACATTTATGGTAAGTGTACACAGCTGTACTATGTTCTTCGTGTTTCACTGTTGCAGTCATTACATTTGGGTAGAATCCCAAAGCTATGGTTGGGGGGGTGCTGGAGCTAAACAGCATTAGGAGCGGCTATAAGGCCCTGCAGAACTGCAGTGGCAAAGCCTGCTCTGGATTTAGAGTAAAGAGGCAAATGATAATGCTTTGTAAAGGTGTGCACAGAACTCCAAGTAGCAGCCTCTAGAATGTCTTTGTTTGGTATTCCCCTTAGAAAGGCTGCTGAAGTAGCTGCAGCTCTAGTGGAATGAGACCTAATGCCCTTGGTGTAAGTAGCAGAAACGGATGCAGTGGCTTATCCACTTTGAAACTGTCTGCTTTGAAATAGCCTTGCCCTCTGATCCTGCAGCATATGTCACTAGTAATTGCTCAGTTTTTCTTAGAGCTTTAGTCCCGCTTAAGTAGAATCTTAGTTGTCTGTGTATGTCCAAGGAATGCAGAATTCTCTCCCCCTTGTTCTGCGGATTTGGATAAAAGGTTAGCAGATGAATTGTTTGGTTGAGAGCCACACTGGAAACCACCTTAGGCATAAAAGTAGGATTTGTCCTCAGAGATGCCCTGTCTGGGTAAAATATGATAAAAGGCTCTATAGCCATAAGGGCCTGTAGCTCTGAAACTCTTCTTGCTGAAGTAACTGCTAGTAGCAGAGCTGTTTTCCATGATAAAAACTTTATATCAGCAGTAGCAGCTGGTTCAAATGGAGGCTGGGTGAGCTTTTCCATCACATAATTGAGGTCCCATGCAGGCAATGGTGATCTTCTAGGAGGCCTTAAATTTTTGGCTCCTCTAAGATACTGTTTTAGTAAAGGATGAGAAAAGATTGGTGGCTCTGTATTGTAATGAGCCGAAATGGCAGAGGCATGGATTTTAATTGATGAGAAAGATGGGCCTTTGTCAAGCATCTCAGTTAAGTATTGCAATATCTGAGGAATATTTGGTTTTGCTTTATCAGTTCCTTGTGCTTGATTCCAAGCACAGAATCTCTTCGATTTGTCAGCATAAGATTTTCTAGTACTACGCCTTCTGGCTTCCAAAATAACATCCATCACAGCTTTACTGAGAGGTGTTGTTTGTATGACTACATGATCAGCCATGCTGCCAGGTTCAGAGTCTGTAGTTGATTGTGCAGGATCTGATTGTTTTGCTGGGACAGTAGTTGCGGTCTTTGAGGCAAGATCCAAGCTGGGCATTGAGACAAGTTCCTTAGGATTGGGTACCAGTATTGGAGGGGCCAGTCCGGGGCAATTAGTATCATCTTTGGTTTCTCTTGTCTGACTTTTAGGAGGACCTTGAGGAGAAAAGGCAGAGGAGGAAAGGCGTAAACTGATAGGTTTTTCGAACTGAAGGAAAGGGCGTCCACTTTCCATGCTTGTCTGTGATAAGTCCTTGTGCAGAATCTTTTCAATTGATAATTTTGAGGAGAGGCAAATAGATCTATGTCTGGGCTCCCCCATTTCTCTGTTATCATGCTGAAGACTTGTGGATTTAGTTTACACTCGTGAGGGTCCATAAGGTTTCTGCTTAAATCGTCTGCCAGAGTGTTTTGTTTTCATGGCAGGAATTGAGCTTGAAGATGTATTTGGTAGGTCAAAACTGTGAGTGCGTGCCCCCTTCCTTGTTTATATACCACATGACTGTGGTGTTGTCCGTCTTTATCAGTAGTTGTCTTGGATAAAGTAAGTCCTTGAAGGCTGTTAGGGCATTTTGAACAGCTAGCATCTCTTTCTGGTTGATATGTAGATGCATTTGTTGTGGTGACCATATGCCCTGAATGCATCTTCCTGCCATGTGGGCCCCCAGACATAATCTGATGCATCTGTTGTCATGGTTTGGCTGGCAGGGGGTAGAGTGAAGGGCCGTCCCATGTTTTGGTGACATGCCTTTGCCCACCATAGAAACTCCTGTTGCAGGCAGGGAATGAGAGGAATCATTGTTTCCAGACTGTGAGAATGTTGACTCCATAAACTTTTTAGGTACCACTGAAGTTTCCTCATATGCAGTCTTGCATATGGAATCAGTAGTATGCAGGATGCCATGAAGCCCAGAGCCTGCAGAATTTGTCTTGCAGAAGACTGGGTTTTTGTTGCCATCAGTTTGAAGTAAGTAGTCAGTTGCCTTTGTTTGCCTGGCGTGAGGTAAGCCATCTGGGCAGTTGTATTCAAGCATGCACACAGGAATGTTATCTTTTGAGAGGGTACCAGTTGTGATTTCTTTTCGTTTAATGTGTACCCTAGGCATGTTAGAAGCCTTTTCACACATGCCAGCTGTCGAAGAAGAGTGTCCTTGTTCTCTGCTTGAATGAGACAGTCGACCAAGTAAGGATATATTTGTATACTACTTTGTCTGCAAAATGCAATTACTGGAGCCAGGCACTTTGTAAAGACCCTGGACGCAGTAGATAAGCCAAAGGGCAGTGCAGAGAATTGGTAATGCATTAAGTCAGCCTTGAATCGGAGATATCTTCTGCACGATTGTCTTATTGGGACATGCAGGTATGCCTCTTTTAGGTCTAAAGTCACCAGCCAATCATTCTTGCCCAGCATGGGCAGAAGCTGCTGCAAAGTCAGCATTTTGAATTTTGGAATGCCCAGGTATGTGTTCAAAATCGATAAATCCAGTATTGGCCACCAGGCCTTGTCCTTTCTGGGTAGCGAGAACAGTCTTGAGTAAAAACCTTGTCCTTTTTCCTGTTCTGGTACTGTCTGAATGGCCCCGATATCCATGAGGGACATAACCTGTTTCTGTGCCTCTGTCCATTGATTTTTTGGCAGATCTACCAACCATTTGCCATTGGCAGAGTGTGGAAATGGAATCTGTATCCCTGTGATACGATGTTTAGTACCCACTTGTCCTGTGTTATTAACTGCCAATTTTGAGCAAAGAGTGCTAATTTTCCCCCATGGGTGCTGCCAAAAGATAAGTGCTTGGTGAAGGCAGAGGGAAGTCATTGGGATTGCTTTCTGTAGGTTTGTGCTTTATCTCCTCCAGATTTGGAGGAGGAAGCGCCCCATTGCTTTGACCTGTATGAATCTTGTGCCTGGTATCTGGAACCCTTAGGGCATCTGGATTTACCCCTTTGAGCTCTGTCTGATACAGGAAAGGACCAATTTTTGGTAGGCCAGTGTCTACTGAATCCTGGTGGCTGCACTTGTAAGAAGTCTAACAGTTTGCATAGACTTAGCTTTGTCTTCCATTTTCTTTAAAACCTCTTCTGCCTTAATACCAAACAGAGAATCATGCTGTAAAGGCGCATCTAGCAATTTAGCTTTAACATGATCAGGTAAATTTTGTTCCTTTAACCAGGCATGCCTCCAAATCACAGATCCAGTAACTGCGGCCCTGCAGGAGGCCTCTAAGGAATCAAAACCACATTGCAAAGTATGCTTTCCAACTTGTTCAGCTGCATGCAATAATTCCTGCAATTCTTTATTTTCTGCACATTCTGAAATCAACATAATTTTCTGTTTCAGCAATCCCATAACATGTTGTTGGTACTTAAGGATATGAAATTGACAGTTTAAGGCCCTGATTGCCAAGGTTGCAGATGTATAAACCTTTTTTCCCCATCTGTCAAGCGCCCTTGAATCTCTGTCAGAGGGGGTAGGATTTTTTGCTATTGAGGCCTTAACTCCCTTTGGACCCTGTGAAATTGTTTCAGAATCAACAGCAGGGTTTCTAAATAAAAATTTATGTGAGTCAGGGACCCTGTAATACCAGTCAGGCTTACTGGGAGCTGGAGGTAAGGAGTCAGGGGGCAAGCTAGACTCCGAAAACACATCATCCACAATGTCTAAAACAGGTGGAATGGCTAAAGGCCTGTACTGAGGGGGAAGAAGGAAATCCCCAAGCCTTTTTTTTAATTCTGAGAAATCTTTACACTCCCAGTGAAAATGCTCCCTCAAAGTATGCAAGGTTTCTCCAAATGAATAATCCTCAGGTGGAGATGCAGATGGAATAGACTCCTCAGCATCAGAATCCTCATAGGGAGGTATAGATAATTCCTGATCAGAAGAAATAGAAACCTGATCTGAAGATTCATAATCAGTGTCTTGCCTAGGCCTCTTATCAGGAGGAAGATGGGTACCCCAGATCAAGGTAATAAGGTCTTCAGCCATTTTGATCATCTGTTTTTTTAAGCATAGAGGCCTGTGCATGTGGCTCATGCTTCGGTTTTTTAGTTTTAGAAGTTGCTTTTGTCTTTGGTTTTGCAGCCGTCGTTGGTTTGATATACAAATGTTGAGGTCTGAATACACCCTCAGAAGCCGGTGCTTGCTCAGCGGCTCCGGACCCATTCGAGGGAGATACATCCATCGGTCCAATACCTTGAGTATCTTGCGGCATGCCAGACTCCACATGGGTGTTGGTAGAGGCCAGTGACTCGAAGGTAGCGGGTATCAGGGGCTGCGAAAGCTCCTGAGTACCGGCAAACCGGTGACTGGCTTAGGAGAAGCTTCGTTGTTGGTTTTGGATCTTGACTGCCTTTCTCTGTTCTTTTCTTTGCGTTTTTTATGTACTCCAGTAGTCAGATTGCTATCCGACGACATTTCTGGGTAGTTAAATCTGTTTCCAAAATACTTTGACGCAAAAATATACCGATGCTTAATAGTGTGTTGGTTAAATCTAGCACAAAACCGACAGTCAGGCACGTTGTGATCAGGGCCTAGGCAAGGAATACAGTATAAATGGAAATCCTTATGAGGTATTTGCTTCCCACAAGTAATACAATTATTAACTTTTTCTGACATTGGTAAAAAGCAAGAAAAAAGTTTCCCCAATGGGGTACTTAGCTTTAGTGAAGACTTCGGTTCTGAAACTCAAATTCGAATACTTCAGTAGTCGGCCGACCGGCACTTGCGAAATGCTTCTGCTTCTTGCACCGCGCGGCAAGAAAGACTGAAGAAAATGGCGTCGGCTGCATGTTTTATACCCCTGACGACCTGACGTCATGGAAGAGGAGACAGCGACCGAAGACTTTGGAATTCAGGCCGACTGAGGGCAGCCTGCCAGCAGATTACCCAAATGTAATGACTGCAACAGTGAAACACAAAGAACATCTGCCCACTGCCAAACTCTCAGAGCATCGTGACAAAGTGGATATGATTTGGTTCCTCCTTGTTTATGTACCAAACCACCGACATATTGTCTGACTGCATAGCAATCGTCCCCAGTGGAAGAGAGTCGTGGAGTGCTTGCAATGCCAGAAGCACTGCTTTCATCTCTAGAACACTGATATGCAAGTAGGCCTTGTGGTCCTGCCACATACCTTGGATCATCTTTCCCAGATAATGCCCTCCCCCAATCTGCGAAGCGTCCGTGTCACTGCAGCAACAGGTTGTTGTGGAATAAAGGGTCTCCCGATAGTCACATGGTTGGACTGGATCCACCCCCTTAGATCCATTTTGCATGACTCTGTTACTCTGATCAGGTGGGACATAGGAAGTCCTTGAAGTGACCATTGGGAGAACAGGAGCCAATGAAGGATTCTCATATGCATCCTGGCGAGAGGAACTAGTGTTAGGGTTGAAGCCATTGTCCCTAGGAGTTTCAGAACTACCTTTGCCTTTACCTAATCCTTGGGAAGAAGGTGAAGTATTTGCTGTCTGAGGGCTGAAATTCTGTCACCTGAAAGAGGTGCCATCATGGAAACAGTGTCTAGGTTTGCGCCTATGAAGGTAACATGTTGACAGGGCAACAAGGCAGATTTTTGTAAATTGACTGTTATGCCCAAGTGAGCACAGATTTCCAATGTCTCATCCCTGGCTTGTTGGAGTAGATGCTTGATGGTGGCAGTTAGGAGCCAGTTGTCCAAATACGGAAACACTTGGAATCCAAGACGTCTCAAGTGAGCCGTTACTACTGCCATGCATTTGGTGTACACTCTGGGGGTTGTAGTGAGACTAAAGGGCAGAGTTCGGAACTGATAATGACTGGCTCCCAGCCGGAAGCCAAGTGACTCCTCAATGCTCTGTCCATTTTTATGTGGTAGTACACATCTTGGAGGTCTACTGAGCACATCCAATCATCTTTCCCTAAGAAGGGAAGTAGTGACTACAGTGTCATCATTCGTAACTTTGACTTTTTGACAGATTCTTTTAACTTGCTGAGGTCCAATATGGGTCCCCAGTCCCCTGTTCTTTTTGGCATCAAAAAGATCTTGAGTAAGTTTCAAATCCTGTTTGGTCTGCAGGGACTTCTTGGATGACTCTCTTGTTAAGCAACTTTTGGATTTCTATAGTTGCTTGCTCCCTTAGATTGGGTGGAACATCTGGGATTGTTTTGATTTGTGGGACAGGGTGGCAAAAGGGAACAGAATATCCTCTAGATATTATGCTTTGTACCCACTTGTCTTTTGTGATACTTTGCCAAGTTTCTAGGTACAAAAGCAAACATCCCCCGGCTGCCTCCAGAGTACAGGAGGCGCCGATAGGGACATCCACGAAAGGAATCATGGTCACCCTGGTTTTGCGGACCCCCTCTGCCACTAGAACGTCTACTATTGTTGCCTCCCCCTCTGCCCCTAGGGAAGGATTCACCTCATGCATCTTGGAAACCTCATGGGATCTTTTGAACCACATTTTTCCACTCTTCTAACCTTTAGGGTAAGGTCTTGAAGGTACAGAAAAACGTACTCCAATGGCAGAGAGAGTTTTCCCTTCCTGCTCGCATCTGGTGAGTGCCTCTTTTACTTTTTTGGGTCCAAAAAGTGAGGAACCATTAAAGGGGGCATTAGTACAGGTGGACTTAAAAGGTTTCACAAAATTACACAAGCACATCCAAGAGTGTCTCCTCAAGGAAACTTCTGAACCCACTGCCCTACTCACTCCATCCGCTGTATAAGATATCAGTCTCATGGAAGAGTTGATGACAGAATTTAAGGTGGCTAGCTGGGAAGAGACCTTCTCATTCACCCCCGCAGCTAATAAACCTTGTAGAGCATCTCCTAGCTCTTTCAGGAGATCTCTTTGCAGCCTTGTAAACTGAGTGAGGTAGTTCAGCGATCGGAGTGTAAAAGTCGCTGATGAAAAGACACTTCCCGTACCTGTCCTTCATTCAAGAATCTTTGATCGGAGGATGAACAGATGAGGATGTCTCAGAAAGTTCCTTCTTGGTGGCTGCTGCCACCACCATAGATCTACAGGTACACCCTTTGTGAGAAAATCTTTTCCAGTAGGGGCTGACAACAACTTGTTTGGCCTCCGAGGGACTGGTTCCATAATATCATGCCTTTCGTCTGACCAAGTCCATTAGTTCATCAAAAGGCTGAGACACCCAGGAGGCTGAAGGTTGAGATCCAAAGGCCTTCAGGTACACTGACTTCTCATCAGAAAGGGTGATGGTGTTTCAGCTGCCTATCTGCTTTAGGATCTTCGGGATATCTGCAAATAAGATATCATCAGAGGACGACCGTGGGACACTTCTGACTCCTCGACGTCAGTGTCTGAGGTGACAGACTCATCAGGGGAATCTATATGCTTCCTCTTCCATGTCCTCTTTCAAGTGGGGTCCTCAGAAGAGTATTCTGGGGAGACTTCGGTAGAGAGGGGTTCACCCAATAGGAGATCCTGAGGCTCTGGATCACTGCTGTCCTGTGGATGGGGTGGTGCTGAGACAGTAGCCAGTGCCTTGGGGGGACAAATGCCGGTATCCCTATGTAGAGCTGTAGAGGGGGCAGCACACTCATCAGCTTGAAAGCAGATCTCACCGGATCCGAGGATATCTCTGGCTCAGAGGAGATGGAGGACACCCCAGTCCTAGAGAGATCAGCTCCGAGGGCGCTGTAGGAGCCAAGCTCACCTGAGCCGATGTACCAAGGGGTAGACTCAGAACCAAGGAAGTTCGGGTCCGAGGGTGCCCCCCGGGGCCGGCCGGAGAACCCCAGGTTCAGACAATCTGGATGGCACAGAGTGTGTCGGAGCAGACATCGGTTCCGTAATCTCTGAAGGGGGTCCCTGAACCAATGGTTCTACAGTAAGTAGTATCAGGCATTCCGGCTATGAAGATCCAGCTTGGCTCTGAGGAGGAACAACAGTAGATGCAAGAGTCTTGGAAGGCTCCGAGACCCGATGGGTCGGAGCAGAGAACAATTTAGCTAGCGCCGGCGACTTCAGGAGTCTGCGCACCACCCGCTCCACGTCATCCATCAAGCAGGCTCCTAGTGGACCTGAAGGAGAATGAGATCTCTCCAAACTGGGAGATCTCAAGGTAGGGGAGACCGGTGGAAAGTCAATGGACCGGCTCTGAGGCATGGGATCTTGTGGCTCAGAAGACTTTGGGGCCAAAGAACCAAGCTTGTCAATAACAATGACCTTCGTTGGTTCTGAGGCCTGTGGAGCCAGTGGAGCCAAGGAGGGAGATGGCTTAGAATGTTTTGACAATTTTTCTGAGGGCTCAGACTGAGCCAAAGAGACAGGTGATGGCCTTTTGGATGGTTTGTCCCTCTTAGACGAAGAGGAGGATGAAGAAGAAGCAGCACTCTGCACAGCTTCTTCAAAGGTTGGCTTTAAGAGTTCCTTAACAATCAATTTGCTTCTCCTCTCCTGTAACATACGTGCACTAAAGGAGTGATAAAGTGCAATTCTCCTGTAGTTGTATAGCCCCTAGACAATATACACAAATTAAATGTCTGTAATTGACATTTTCTGGGTACATTTTCTGACATTTTTTAAAGCCCAAAGGCTTATACTCTTTCTCCCTATTGTCTTTAGACATGATAGAAGAAAGAAGTTCCCAAAAGGATTACAAATAGCAAATTACTCAGAACACTGCTAGATATATAAACACACTCTAAGCTAATAAACACTGCACATCTAAGAAGTATTAAAGATGTATTTGAAAACTAACTTGCTCTGACTAAAGGCGAGCACTAAGACCTCTAACTTAAATGGACCTAGATACCAAGGATAGAACACACACTAACAATAACACTACAAGCCCTCTAACTAAAACGTGCAATTAGCTCTCTAATTTAAATGAGGTAAATGACAAACTAACTACGAGAGTAGACTAAAACAACACACCACTACAATAATTAACTACAGGATACAAGAAGGCCTGCGAAAAACGATGGCCAAACAGCACACAGCAGAAGAAAAGAGACAAAGTAAACTACCCGCCAAATCTAACTAAACACACAAAAAACACTACTAATGTATGAATCCTAAAAGTTTAAGCTAGTAAAGTGTAAAAAGTCAAAAAAACTTAGCCACGGCCAAGAAGAGCTCATCCAACCTCGTAAAGCCAGACAAGATCTGGAGAGTTGCACCACTGCATCATGGGATACCTACCTGCCACGATCCAAGTTTGAGACTTCCAGCTGTGTATTTGGCTGAGTCGCAGCCGAGGATCGGCTCCGAACCAATCCAAGTACGAATGAAGTCGAACTAGGACTTCATAACATCAACTATTCCTTTCGTTCTGGCAAATGGTATGGCTGGAGCCAGACATTTTGTAAATACTCTTGGGGCTGTAGAGAGACCAAAGGGGAAAGCAAAGAAATGAAAATGTGCAGACTCCACTGAGAAGTGGAGGTACTTTCTGAAACGTGGCTGGATTGGAATGTGTAAATAGGCATCCTTTATGTCCAAGGACACTAGGAAACCCCACGGAAGGATCAGGGGTAAAAGGGTAGGGAGAGAAAGCATCCTGAAGGAGGGAACTCGGAGGAAGGCGTTGAAGTGGGATAGGTCCAGGATGGGCCTCCAGCGACCTTCCTTTCTAGGTACCAAGAAGATTCTTGAATAAAATCCCCTTCCTCTTGCAAAAGATGGGACCTCCTGAATGGTTCCTTGAGCAAGAAGTTCTTGTAGGACTGGGGGAATAGTGGGATTTGCTCACAGGGAAGGTGAGGGATGCCTTTGGGAGTGGGTCTGGCCTCCCAAATCTTAAAGTATCCCTCTGCTTTATGATGGAAAGGACCCAGGAGTCCTGTGTAACCTGCTTCCAAGTGGGGTGGGAAAGGGGTGAGGTGCATGGAAAGAGGGGTGTCTGGGTGAGGAGCCTGGTAGTCACAGACTACCAGGTTTCCCCTGAAAGGGCTGCTTAGAGGAAGAAGTAGAGGAGACACACCTAGAGGAGGGCTATTTCCGGTGATCCTTTCTAGGTTTAGTTTGCATTTTCTTAGCTGAGGGTCTCTCACAAAAGAACTTTTAGCAGGGTAATTTCTTTGAAAATATGGAACTGGGGAGACAAAAAGATGTCTCAGATCCTGCAGTTCCTTGCCTTTGGGTTGGATGTCCTTAAAGAGCTGAGCAGCTGCTTCAAACAGGTCCAGGAGCTTGGCTTTGACTTCATCAGGGAAGGGTTGCAATCCTAGCCAAGAGTACCTTCTGATGACAAATCCAGAGGCAGCAGCTGAAGCCTCTACAGCATCATAAAGTACAGTTTTGTACCTACCATAAATGTATCGAACCGAGGATTCCCAGCTGCAGTGACTAAAGGGATCCTAACATCTACATTTATGGTAGGTACAAAACTGTACTATGTTCTTCGCCTTCCCTTGCTGCAGTCCTGACTATTAATTCCCATCCAGCAGCAGTAGGGAGGCAGGCAAAGCAATTATAAAGCAGTGGAATGAGGCCTAATCCCAGCTGGAACCTCTTGCCATGATGGGAAATAACAAATGCAAATGCAAAGCCAATCCACCTAGAAATAGTTTGTTTTGACACAGGCTTGCCCTCTGTGAACTCAAAAAAAGAACAAGTAAACTGCTGAGACTGTGCTCTCAAAATCTTCCTCAAATAATAAGGCAAAATGATAGTTTGGTTTAAAGCCACACACACTACCAACCACGCATAAAGGAAGGATTAGTAATGAATGAAAAACCCCTGTCCCAAAAAAAAAAAAAGGGCTCTGCTCGCCATAAAGGGCCCTGCACTCAGACACACACCCCTTCTTGCAGGCCAGCCAAGCAAAAAGCAGCATTCCTCCACAACATTAATTCCGAGCAAGCAGGTTGCTCAAAAGGTTGTAGAGCAAGTTTTTGGAATTTCAAACACAAAATTGAGATCCCAAGCAGGAGTAGGAGCTCTTATATATTCTTTGCCCTCTAAGAAACTGCTTGAACAAAGGATAAAACAAAGGTGGGTCACAATCATAGTGAGCTGAAATTGCTGCAGCATGAATCTTTATGGGAGAAGAAGGACCTTTGTCTTTGTCCAATAATTCAGTAAGATATTGGAAGAGCCTCACCAAAGCTGAAATTGAAATCTCCAAATTTTGCTGTAAAAAAAAATAAAAATTCCTTCCATTTTCTCGTACACTCTCCTAGTCTTCTAGCCTTCTAGCTTCCATAATACAATAAAACTTGAGGCTGAGACTACCTGCACGATAACACAACACACAATAACCTACAAGCTGTGAGATGATGAAGCTGAGCTTGACAGATGACGAGATGACTGACCTGAGAGATGAGAGAGGAGAGAGATGAGGAGAAGGCCATGGAGGCTTCTTACCCAAGACTACAAGACTCAGTACCAGTGTTGCCAGCGAGGCCAAATCATCCTCTAAAAAAATATCATCTGGCCTGGTCTGTCCTTTGGAAAGTAAATAGAGAAGAAGAAGAGGAGGTAGGTGTGGTTTAGAAATGAAGGTTTTTCCAACTGAAAACTTTCCATCCACCACCCAAGCTGTGTGATGAAACCCCTTTGCTGGTTAACTTTGGCAGCTGGTGGTGGTGTGAAGCGAAATCCTCCTATGTCCTGGAGTCTTCCATGACACTGTCAATTTCACAAAGCCATGAAAGATCCAATTTCCACTCGTGGGGATCCATCTGCCTGCTTGTTGATGTACCACATGACAGTTGTGTTGTCTGTCAGAATCAACACCTGCCCTGGAAGAGTAACTCTGAACGAACGCCATCAATGCAACTGGACTGCAACACATCCTTCATGTTGATATGTAGATGCTGTAGTCTGGCAGGCCACTTGGTCTTGTATCCACTTTCCATTTAGGATGTTTAGGTGGATTCCCTGAGCCCACCACAAGATTCCTTTTGAAGGCAGGTATTATTTTTGGAATGATGTCCAAAAATTGCAGTGCTGTGTCCATACATTTTTTTTGAGATACCATTGCAGCTTCCCATATGCAGGCATTAAATTGGGAAGCACCCCATGCCAGATGCCCTAAACCCTGATGCTTGAAGGACTGTCCTGTAATCAGACAGCACGACTGATGAGATTGTTGGAAAAGTAAAGACAAACTTGTTTTGTTTGTCTTAAGGCCATCATCTCTGAGCTGCTGTATTCAGTCTCACCAGAAAGCATTAAGGTCACATTGGGGTAGAGGGACTATTTACTTTTTTATTTCAGAATACCCTAGGCATCTTAGCACCAAGCATGGACATATTACAGATTCTGTAGGTGAAAGTGGGAGTTTTCCAGAATCAGGCAGCAGTCCAAGTCAGGTATGATAGATTTGAATGCCTTGAAGCGAAGCTTCACTGGAGCCAATACTGGAGCCAGAAATACTGTAAATACTAGATAAAAAAGGAAAGGGTAGAGAGAGAACTGAATGATCTCCAGTTCTGAGACTGGCCCCTGCCCTCACCAGAAGTCTGAGCAGGTGAACTGTCTGATCTAGGCCTAAACGTAACCTTGAGCCCTGCCCCCTACCACGCCTAGACCTACCCCTAGACTGGGAACCATAAGTATAGGATAAGGCCCCCTTAGCAGGGGCCAATTTCTAACAAACTCGGAGGCTGCACCTGCAAAAACAGTCTGCATAGACTTAGCTTTGTCCCATTTTCTTTTTCTTTTAAAACTGCTTCCCAAAGGCTGGTCCAAAACAACATCACATCATAGAATCCAAAAAATCCTAGTCTTACTTGTTACAGCTAAAACCTGATCCTTCAAACCAGGCATGTTCATGAAGAACAGAACTAGTAGCAGCCTGAGCAGAGGAGGCCTGAACAGCATCAAAAACACACCCACAAAGAACAGACACCACCATGTTTAGACACATGAACAAACCAAGCATTTCTATCACTACACTCAATACCTTCCTCCACCTTAGACCTTATAATTTTGAAAGAAAGGAGCATTTTGAATATTTCAGCATATGAAACTGATAATTCAACCTTCCCATTTAGTGTGCTCCCTCATGGAGTGAAGAGTCTCTGAATGAAAAAACTCAGGAGGAGAAGCTGAAGGAGTGGAATCATCCACATCAGAATCAGAATAAATAGGAAACGCAAGTCTTCCACAGAAGACTTGAAGCCTGTGAACACGTTTCAAACACTGTCAAAAATCAATCCACCCCAGGCCTCTTATCAGGTGGGGGGTATATCAGAGAGTAAAGAAATCTAATCAAATCTTAAGTTTTAAGCACATGTTTAAGCATATGTTTCTTAGGAATGCTGTCACAATGCTAGGACAGAAGCTGAACTTGCTGAACTTGGCCTACCTCTAAAGAACAGAAGGCTAGGCCTAGAAGAGAGGGAAGAGAGAGAGGGAAGAGGAGAAGCCCCCAGCCCCCCCTACCCTCCTGAGCCTGGCACATCCTGTAACAGGTAGTAATCTGCTGAGACTCCAGATATAGACCAAACCTCTGGCTCCCCTGAACCTTCTGCCTCCTAAAGGACCCCAGGACTGCCGAAGGTCCCTCACCCTAGGCTTCACTGTTTTGTCCTTGCGCTTTGGATGATGCCATTTGGCCGGAGCATCCGACGGCATACACATCCATTCGGGTAACGCTTATTAAAATTAGCAAAACCTCTTCTTATCAATCCTCCATAGGTTAAATAGCACCTAGCACAAGAGCTGCAACCAACAACGCCGCAAGATAAAACCAACCAAAACAAGGTATACACAATGTATGATAATCCCCATGTATACACTTCCCACAAGAAATCAGAAGCATCTGACATTTCTGACATCCGTTAAATAGAAAAAGCAAAAAGAAAAACCAAATGTTCTCAACCAACTAGGTAGCCAACTCTGTTTTCGGTCTGCAAACCTGTTTCGGAAAAAAACAGAACGCCAAAATGCATCAGGCAAAAATCAGCGAATGGCTGGCAAAAAGGAAAAGACTGAGGAAATGATCGCATGTCATGCGATTAGTGACTGGACGTATTCTCACGCCAGTCTGGGGACCGCCAGCCTGGACGCCTTATACTCGGGTATTCGCCGACGCTGGCGAATACCATCTGCATTAGATGGAGTGTTTGGTTACTTGGGTACAGCAGTTCAAAAGAGAGGAAATCTTGCCCTTAGCAGGGTAGTGAGGGAGCTCTCCCAATTGCTTGACCACATCTGTCATTAGAGCCAAGGAATATTTAGCCATGTGCGTCTGATAGTGGATGGCTCTTACTGCTAGGGTGGCAGAAGTATAAACTTTCTTCCCCAGATGTTCCATCATTCTGTTCTCTTTATCAGAGGGCAGCAGAGAAGTGGATGGAAGTAACTTAGAGGTTTTGTCAGTGGTCACCGTAATGACTGCTGGGTCTGCAGAAGAGGAAGGCTTGCTTCCTCAGGCACCTTATAGAATCTATCTGGACGTCTGGGTGCTGGGGGCTGTGAATCAGGGTTTTTAGATGCAGCCGTGAATGGATCCAGAAAAGCAGGGTGTACACGGGGCACAGCAGAAGGGCTAGGAGACTCCAACTGGAGTAGATAGTAGTATCTCTTTTGGGTCTAAGTGAATTGACTGCTGTCCCATTTGAAGAAGTTTTGCATTTTTGTGATGGTCTCACCAAAGGTGAGATCCTCACCTGGGAAGTCTGTGCCATTGGACTCCTCCTGTGGAGAGGCATATCCCAGAGGAGAAACAATTTGAGAAGAGTAGATAAGGGATTCATCATCAGATGAATCCTCTTCTCCTGAGGAGATGTCAGGGGCAGGTCCCTTGGGGGGGGTAGAGGCTGTAGGGGCCTGGGCAGGAGTCGGGCCCTGAAGTAAGGCCAGGAAGGCATTACAAAGGCCTTGAGTAAAGGCCTGCCAATCTGGAGGCTGTTCACCGGCAGGAGAAGACAGGGGCTGAGAAATGCGTTTTGTTTCCTCCTCTTATGCACATCTGGTGGAGAAGATTCAGACATGCGGTGGAGAGTAGGAAGGCCTGTTGCTGGTCAGCATTACACCACGTCTGAATCTATGTCCTCTCTGACAACAATTTGGGACACCCCTCGCAGACTCTTGCAAAAAAAATGAGCCTAGGTTCCCCCTTGGCGACCAAATTGGACGCCAAAGACTCCCCCTGGGACGCGACCTTGGGCAAAGAACTGCTTTCTTCCAGGACTTCCCCCGAAGGAAGCTCCGAGGACTCCTGCTCGGACTCTGGGCCTTCACTGGTTTCGAGAGGTATGGCTGGAGTGGAGGGGCAAAGCAGTCGGATCAGGCATACTCTTTTTTGCCTTCTTGACTGGGGGCTTGTCAGAGTGTTCTGACGTCAGGTCCATCCTAGAAGCTAAACTTTTGTCTCTGATTGTCAAGACATATTTTTAAAGCTGCTAAATGGCTTCTAAGTGTTTTGGGGATGAAGGCCTGACAAATACTATAGGAAGTATGGTCATGTTCTCGGACTAGGCACAATAGGCAGAGCTCATGTGACTCTCTATGTGGAATTTGCCTTCCACACTTGCCCTTCCTACCTGACATGCAACCCAAAGCAATAACAACCAAAGTAATAGAAAATCCCTATGGGCTACTTATCTAAAGTTGGGTGTTGGAAAACACTTTTGCCGAATTAGCGATGAGAGGAGCTGGCAGTAACACAGGTGGCAGAAAAGTTCTGGAGAAAATGCATGCTGAAGTCTGCTTTATACCCAACGTCCATTTACAACCGATGTCCTAGAGAGAGGCACAGGACGTCACGTGCATGCTAGTGGCAGCATTTAACTTTTCTATCATGGCCGGACGTACGAGAGTTCACCAGAGGTAAAACTCCTGGATGTATGAGAGTTCACCAGAGACAAACTCCCTGATGTGATGAATACAGCATCATATGAACAGGAGGACATCAACTCTTTTGGAATCTGGCCCCCAGTGTAAGCCTGTTTATAGACAGGCCTTACATTGAAGAAAGTCACTTACACTGCAAGTGAGTCTTATGGAATCAGGGCAAACTTGTACTGAGAGCAACTGTTTTGGAAATCTGGCTCAAAGTTAAGCTTGGAAAGAAAAAAGAAGTTATGTTTTACACTAACGGTCCATCTGTGTTGTCGATCTTCATTCATTCTTGACAGTTGGGTTTTGGTTCCATCCTCGGAACCAACTCAGCTGTTGTAACAAGCTTGCATCAGCCAGAAACTCTCGAGCTAAGGCTACCAATAGTGCCTCTCTTCCCTTCCCTTCAGATCGAGTTCTGCCCGTAGAAATAAAAAGCGGAAGCTTTGTCTAAGCAACTTCCCTACTACAGAACCAAGACTAGTTCTGAACCTCCAGGACTCTTTGGGAGGGGGGGTTAGGAGGGTGGAATGCCAAGAATGAATGAAGATCAACAACACAAACAGAATGTTATGGTAAGAACATAACTTCTTTATCTGATGTTGTCAAGCTTAATTCATTCATTCATGATAGTTGGGACAGAGTCCCAAGCTACTTTTTGTCCTGGGAGGCCCTATGGAAGGATATTCCTGAGCACCATAGAGCCAAAGGATGCTCTTCCTCTGGAGAACGTATCCAATTTGTAATGCTTGATAAAGGTATGAGGGGGTAGCCCAAGCAGCTGCTGTGCAAATGTCATCCATGGAGGGTCTAGAATGAAAGGCCACTGAAGTGGAAACTGATCTGGTACAATGGGCCTTGACTTAGGAGTCATTTTATTTTGATGATAAACAAAAGAGATGCAATCTCTCAACCATTTCGATAAGGTGACTTTGGAAACTGGTTTACCTAGTTGAGTACCTGAAAAAAATAGGAACAGTTGGTCCAATTTCCTGAATGATTTAGTTCTAAGAAAAAATGTAATTGTCTGTGTACATCCAACAAATGCAAAGAATATTCTCCTTTGTTTGAAATATCTGGGAAGAAAACTGGCAGGTCAATGGATTGGTTAATATTTGAGTGTGAGACAACTCTGGGTAGAAAAGAGGGGTTAGTCCTAAGGGATACTCCTCTTTCTTTATGAAAGATGATTTATGGGCGCTTTACACATAATCAAACACCAAAGAATGTCCAGCATCAAGGGTGAAATTAATTAGAGTTTAATGTGGAGCTGCCACATTAAACTCTAATTAATTTCACCCTTGGTGCTGGACATTCTTTGGTGTTTGACTACAGTGGTTCAGTCCGTGCATCTGCCATACTTGCGGATTTCCTTGTTCTACATTGACTCACTTTACACACAATGCCTGCAATTTTGGTATTCTCCTGGCTAAAGTGATGGCTGTGATATCACAGGTGACTGCTGGCTCAAACGGCTGACGGATCAAAGTTTGTAAGACAAAATAGTCTTCCAAGATAAAAATTTGATATCATAGGTGGCTGCTGGCTCAAACGGCTGACGGATCAAAGTTTGTAAGACAAATGTCAAGGTTCAATGGGCTCTTTAAAAGGTGGTTTCAAATGCATAACTCCCTTTAGAAAGATTTTGCAAAGGCGGTGAGATATCAAAGAAAAATAATTGAAGCCATTATGGAAATCTGAAATAGCCACTAAATGAACTCTGATAGTAGAAGCTGAGGCTCCCGATTGGAGTAATGTTGATAAATATTCTAGCACCTTATTAAATCAAGGCTGAAAAAGGGTCAACTCCTTCTCCTTGAGACCAGATCACACATCTGTTCAATTTACAAAGATAAAGTTTCCTGGTGGACGGTTTATGGGAAGCCAGAAGTATCTTCTGTACTGGGGAAGATGGATTATTCTGCTTGGCAATTACCAGAAGTGGAGGTATCAAGCGGTCAGCTTGAGACTTTTTAGGATGGGATGGACCAACTCCTGTGGATGAGACAGCAGTCTCAGAGTTGGGTCCAGAGTCCATGTACGGTGAACTAGGTGGGGCCAGAGAAAGGGGGACCAGACTTGATGGGGCCAGTAAGGTGCAATGAGGATCACTTTGTTTCTCAATCGTTGTGCTTTCTTCAAAAACTGGTATTAGGGGAAAAGTAGTCCTGGGGGCTAATTGTACAGAAGAGCAACTCTCTGGGACTTCCCCTGAGGGGGGATTAGGGCAAAATAGCTGCTGCATGTGTGGTTTGTGGGAGATGCAAACAGACTGCAGCATGGCTGACCCCACTGAAGAAAAGTGGCATTCCCCAGGGCTCAGGCCTAGAACCTCTCCTGTTCGGCATATACTTCTCAGAGGTACAGGCAAGCACAGGAGGGCTATGGCTGACCAAGTTCGCAGACGACTGCAAACTAGGGGCAATAATTGACTCTCCGGCTGACACAGATATCCTCCAAAAGGGTCTCACTGAGACGGATACCTGGTGTCAAAATCATGGCCTCAAGCTAAATGCCAAAAAGTGCATAGTCATCACCTTTGGAAAAAACAAAGTACACACAAACTACCACATAGGTGGTAGCCCCCTAAATACGGAAAACGTAATGGTTCATGGTAACATTCTGAGGACCCAAGTAGATAGTAATCTCTCCTTTGATAATCACATTGCCAAAGTGGTTAGAAAATCCTATGTGGCTCACCTAATCACAAAAGGGTTTGCATCCAGATCAAAAAAGGTCATTGTGCCCCTCTACTCATCAGACCCATCATAGAGTACAACGCCCCATTTGGGATGTACCTTACAAGACACCTGCAACAGCTGGAAAGACCACAGAAGTACCTCACCAAGAGGATCACTGGCCTCAAACCGATGCCCTATGCAGCTCGACTGAAGAAACTCCAGCTGTACTCGGCTGCATACTGCCTACTCAGACGTGATCTCTACTTGACAAACAAGGCCATGTCCAACCCAAAATTGATGGACATGCTCCACCTAAAGAAAACCGTATCCCCTCGAGCCACATGCTCTAGGGATCCAAACCTCACCACAACAATAAATAGGAGGTGCTGGAGGGATAGATTCCTGTCCCAGAGACTTCCCATGCTTTGGAACAAGATTCCAATCTACATTAGGCAGAGCTCCTCGCTAACACTCTAAGAGAAACCTTGATGAGTGGATGGTAAACAGAAAGTTTACCCTGGGGATCACTTCAGTGGCTCTGCTGGACAGAGGCACAGGGAACTAATATAAGGGGGCAGCGAAAACCAACACATTCTGGCTAGGCTTCGGGCAGATAGCCTAGTACCTACCTATGAAACTAAGATCTTTGCCACTAGTATGGGATTGGGAGACCACTCGTGAGGCAGGAGAATGCATCTGCTCAGTTTGTCTGCAATCAGGTTGGAATTCCCCGGAATGTGCACTGCTATCAGAAATCGGTTGGAGGCTATCGCCCACTTCCATACACTCAGGGCTTCCCGACAAAATGGATAAGATCTGGTTCCTCTCTGTTTGTTGATGTACCAGACGACAGACATGTTGTCTGACTGGATAGCAATTGCCCCGGACTGAAGGGCAGATTGTAATGCTTCCAACGCTAAAAGCACACCCCTCAGTTCTAGGACGTTGATATGCAAATTGGCCTCTAAGGGGGACCAAGTGCCTTGGACTGTCTTTCCTTGAAAATGACCCCCCAATCAGGGATGCATGCGTGGTCACTATGGCCTTGGGCTGAGGGGGTGAGTCCATAGCTCCTCTTTTGGCTTCATCCACCACTTCAGATCCTGCTTCCATCGATTTGTTATGCGGACTGGATAAGACATTGGGTGTGTTAACAGAGGCCACTGTGACACTAGGAGCCTCTGAAGCAGCCTCATGTGGAACCTTGCCATGGGATTTAGATGGATTATTGCTGCCAGTGACCCTAGTAGTTGTAAGACTAAGCAAGCTAGGACTATGTTTTTAGAGAGAGTATCACTTAGAGCTGTGACCTTAATCTTTGTAGTCTGTGAAGAGGTAGAGCAACCACACAGGATCCTGTGTAGAATGATGCTCTGATGAATTCTATGCTTTGAGTGGGTGCCAGTTTTGATTTTTTTGTTTATTGAAATGCCTAAGAACTCTGCCAGCTCTAGAATGTAGTACAAGGTGTGAAACAGTAGATGCCTAGTGGGGGCAGTAAGGAGTCAATCGTCTAAATATGGAAACACCCAGAATCTTTGTAGCTTCAGAAGAGCTGCTACCACTAACATGAATTTGATGAACACCCTGGGGGCTGTGTTGAGACCAAAGAGCAGTACGTGCAATTGGTAATGACTGGCTGCCAGCTTGAAACGGAGGTAACTTCTGGAGCACTTGTCCATTTTTATGTGGTAATACAATACGCATCCTGAAGATCTATCGAGCACATCCAATCATCTTTCTCTAGAAATAGAAGGATAGAGTGAACCATGAACATCCGAATTTTGTCTGTTGGAGAAACTTGTTCATGATACTGAGGTCCAGAATCAGCCTCCAGTCTCTTGTCTTTTTTAGCACTTAGAATCTTGAGTAAAATCCGGATCCTACTTGGTCTGGTGGGACTGTTTGGATGACTCTTTTTTCGAGCAGCTTTTGAATTTCCTGAGCTGATGTATCTTTCTGACTGGGTGGAACATCGGAGATTCGCCTTTGTGGCTTTGGATAAAGATCAAAGGGAATACAGTAACCTCTGATAATTATTTTCTGCGCCCAGGAATCTGATGTTATTGAGAGCCAGGCTAAGTGGTGCAGAGAGAATCTTCCCCTGACTGCCTCCAGAGGTAAGCAATCGGGCTGCTCCTCAGGAGCACTGATAAGGTTGACCAGAGAAAGAATCTCTGGAGTCCTGGTTGCACAGGCCCCCTCTACCACGGGAGGGGCATCCTCCTGATGAGTTCCCTCCACTGTCTTGGGGAGAAAAATCACCACGTGTGTCTCAAAAAGGCCCTTGGGACTTTTTGAACCACATCTTTCCATTCCTCTGATTCCTGGAATAGGGTCATTGAGGAGAAGAAAAACAAACACCCACAGCAGAGAGGGTCTTTCCGTCCTATTCACACCTGGCTAATGTGTCTAATTTTCAAGTTAAACAATGAAGAAGCACCAAAGAGAGCATTGACAAAAGAAGACTTGAAGGGGTCTGTGAAGTCAGACAAGTGCATCCAGGCGTGATGTCTCATGACAACACCTGAACCCACCACTCTGGCCGTCCCTTCGGTTGTATGTGCAATCAACCGGATGGATGAGTTAGAGATGGAATTCTAGGGTCGCAAGCTGGGAGGCAACCTTATCACATACTTCGTCAGACACTGCGCTCCTGCTAGTGTTCCTGACAGCTCAGTGATCAGGTCCCTTTGAAGACAGGTGAAATGTGCCAAGAAATACAATGATCGTATGGCAAAGGTCATTGAAGCATAAACCCGCTTCCCTAATCTGTCTAACTTCTGAGATTCTCAGTTTGGAGGATGGACAGTAGGGCTCTCATCTGCGAGTTCTTTCTTTGTGGCCGCTGCTGCCACCACCATAGCATCTTCCACTAAACCCTTGGACCAGTGGGGTTGATCCTCTGGGGGGAAGAGAATTTTGTCAGGTCTTTGGGGAACTGACTCAATAGTGTCAGGGGACTTCCAAGCACACTGCAAAATCAGCCTAACACATCTGCAGGTGGGGTAACCCAGAAAGTAGAAAGTGGGGCACGGAAAGCTTGCAAAAGGACAGATTCCTTGGAGGAAGGGTTTGTGGATTTCCAGTCACCCCTCTGCTTTAAGATTTTTAGGATGTCTACTAAGGAGACATCTTCAGTGGGTGACCAAAGGAACCCTTCCCCTTCGCTGTAATCTGTAACCTCAGTGAGAAATTCTTCCAGAGAATCAACGTGCTTCCTCTTGCATGATCTCTTATGGGGTGGCTCATCGGTGGGAGGTCTGAGGACCCCGAACAGAAGTTACCCTGCGTAAGGGTGTCTTGCTGCTCATGTGCCCACTGCCCCAGTGCAGTAGACTGACAGCTGCGAGCCAGAGGACACATTGATGTGACATTCTCACGGAGTGGACTCCAACTGTGAGCCTGCTGAGGCGAGCGCTCTCTCCATTATCTGAAAGGCAGGCCCGCCTGAAGAGGGATGGCAGCCCGGAACTGAGAAAGACAACCTCAGAACCAGGGGTCACATCCTGCGCCAATGACCCCGCCTCCAGAGAAGGAGTCATGAGAGGACTCGGAACTGTCAAAGCAACCAGAACCGTAGAGAGCACCATGGAAAAAAATCGTTGCCATACTAGGAATTCCGGAGCTGGCAGTCAAGCCATGGTCCCGTGGGTGGATCCGATCCGACTGAGCTGAGGTCCACACAGTGGATTCCAGTACTAAGGTGAGATCTACCATCAGTACCGAAGAAGATGGCACCGGGAAAGATATCAGCAGCTCCAAATCTTGTTGGGAGATTGAAGGAGGAACATAAGTTGGGAGTCCTTGGAGAGAAAACATCGGCTCCGGATGGGAGGGAGGTCATAGATGGGGTTGGAATACCTCTGGCCACCAAGAGCTGATCCACCAATCTAACTACATCAAGCTGCGAAAGGCTCCTGGTGGAATGAATAGACATCCCCAAGGGTGATTCTGGATGTTCAATAAAAGGACTGAGCTGCTGACCAACAAAAGGGTCAATAGATTGGGAATATCGAGTACTGGCTATAGATTCGACCTTCGGCACTGAGGTCGATTGACTAAAAGCTTGTGTTGGGTGGGAAGTGACTGGTTTTACAGAGGAAACTATTGTTGGTGCCAAGAGGGTCCTAGGTACCGTTGAAGGGGTGGTAACTTTCGGTTCCATATGAATAGATAGCAACGTGGAAGGGGTCGTAGACTCCGATGCCGAGACGGCTGTCAGTGCCAATTTGGATTGTTTAGACTTCAGTTCCATGGAAACATCACCTTTGGATGATTTTGATTCTTAAGAATGAGGAGATGCTGGGACTGAGTGGCTCCTCTGTTTTGCTTCTTTTTTAGGAGGTACTGACACCTGAAAAGGGGGGTTTTAAGAACCCCTTGAGGATCAATTTGTTGCGACACTCTGCAAGGATCCAGGCACTAAAACCCTTACAGAATTCACATGGAGGCTGAATTTCCAAGTGTGGCACGCCCAAACAATAAACGCAAGATAGATACCCATCGGAGCTGGCCATCCTTCTGCCACATTTCTCAGAATGCTTAAAGCCAGTTGTACCTGTTTCTCAACCACTGCTAGGTGAACTACAAAATGTAATAAACAGCCGTTCACACACACATGACAACAGTGAAAATCAAGGGAAATTAAAGATTTTTTTTTTTAATAAGAATAGTAGCAAGAGAAATACCCAAAAGGGGTAAAGGAGAAGAAAGGAAAAAAAAAACTACCAACAATGGTATTTAAGAGCTACCAGAGGTAAGAGGGATGGGAGGGGCCTATACCATGGGAATGAAGAAATACCAAACAGGTAAAAACAGCACTCACACACACATAGCCACTAATTAGGTAACCGAAATATAAAACGACCAAGAAATATTACAGAGAGGAGGTGTAACGAAGAAAATATTGAAAAATAAAGCACATAGATTGAGAGCATGGCCTGACACGTCCTGAAAATCTATGCGGCAAACGAGATCTGAAGGGAAGAGAGGCACTATGGGCAGCCTTAGCTCGAGAGTTTCTGGCTAGTGCGAGCTTGTTACAAAGGCTGAGTCAGTTCTGAGGATGGAACCGAAACCCAACTGTCATGAATGAATGAAGATTAACAACATTAGATTATGATATTCCGGGAACACTTCTTTCAAGAACAAAAATATGATAAACGTAGCTTGTTGTACAGCATTTTTACTAAGGGAGAACATCAAGAATATTGCATAAAAGCATTTATGAGTTTTATATGTGATTAGGAAGTATAGTTGTGAAAAAATGTTACCATAACAGTGGATGTCCTTCTCTTCACTGTTGCAATATTCTTCACCTTAGGGATCTCCTGCCAGTATACCAAAGCCTTTAGATCTTGTATGCACCATGCATCACACATATGCTCCCTGCACAGGACATAAGGCATAAAGGAGACATACGGATGCAGTTACCCAGAACTGAATTGCCCCAGTAGAGAAATCTCCACAGAACAAAAGAAGGCTATGCACATCCAAAGGGAGAAAATTCAGACAGAAAAGGGGACCCTCAGACAGGAGGGTAACAAAATCAAAACCCAAAAGAAAAATAGGGATGGTGGAGGGGACCAAATACTGTAACAGTGCAGAGAAGGACATCTATGGTTACAATAAGATTTCACACAAATGTACTATGTCCTTCTGTATAACTGTTGCGGTATTCTTCACCTTAGTGAGAATACAAAAGCTCAAGAAAAGGAGTGAGACAGGAAGGCTGGGAACAGCCCTCAACAAACCCATGCATGATGGGCTTAGCAAAACATGCTCTGGCCCTACAAACCAATTTATAATGATTAGTAAAAGTATGCACTGAAGACCAAGAAGCAGCTTCAAGGATGGAACTGGTGTCCAAATCCTTGAGGAAAGTACCAGAAAAGGCAATTGCCCTACTGGAATGACCTCTAACTGAAGAAGACAGACACTATGAAAAGAATAACAAAAGGAAATTACCTTAGATATCCAGCAGAAGACTGTTTGGTTGGAAACAGTTAAACCCCAAAGCCCTGGATGAAAAGAAACAAACAGCTGGTGAAACTTACGAATGGTCTTTGTTTTAATCCAAACACCTGAGCTGTCTGTGCAAATCCAAGGCATTCAGGACCCTCTCACTAGCAGACTGTGGAGAAGGAAAAAAAAAAAAGGAAAGTAGTTGTATTGCCCGACTTAAGGACAACTCATTAACCCCCTTGGGCATAAATGGAAGATTAGTACAAAGAGACACCCCGTCTCTGTGGAAAAACAAAAAGGGAGGAATGGCCATAAGGGCCTGAATCTCAGAAACCCTCCGATCAGAAGTAAGAGCAAGCAACAAGACAGTCTACCAGGTAAAGTATTGCAGAAAAGCTGAACCTGCGGGCTCAAAAGGAGCCTGCATCAATTTTTCTTAAACAGAATTAAGGTCCCAAGGAGGAGGAAGGGGCTTCTTGGGGGCCTAAGATGCATGACACCTTTAAGAAAATGTCTGACCTCAAAATCAGAAGCCAAATGAGGATTCAAGGACAGACACGCAGAAATAGATGAGAAATGGGCCTTTAAAAGAAGAAAAGGCCAAGCCAGAGTGGAGCAACTCACACAAATAGGAGAGATCCCCACTAAAAAATGGTCCTGTTTATGAGAATGGGACCAGGCAGAAAATCTCTTCCATCTGAACGTACAAGACCTGCTGGTTGCAGGTTTTCTTGCCACCGGTAAAACCCTGTGCAAATCCTCAGAAAAGTGGTGCCTAAAACAGCTCAAAACCCTATCAGCCACAGTGTCTGTTGAAGAATGGACAAGTGAAGATGGATGACTGACCCCTTCTCCTGTATGAGGAGGTCCAACCAATGAGTTAACTTGTGGTGATTGTCCCTGGCCTGATGCATTAAAAGGAGAAACCAGTGCTGTCTTGACCAAAAAGGAGTCATTAGCAAGATTTTTGGGGAATCCAACTGAATCTTCTGTAGGACTCTTGGAAGTAGGGGAACGGGAGAGAAGTATAGAGAAACATCCCCTTCCAAGGAAAATGAAGGGTGTCCATCTTCCATGCCAAATAGTATGGCACTCTGGAACAGAAAAGAGGGAACTCCTGTTCAGAGGGGAGGCAAAAGTGTCTAACTGAGGAATACCCCACACTTAGACTATGTCCAGAAATGGGCCTACTTTACATGACTGAAAACTCAAAATAATGAATTTCATTTGACTGAGACCACAATACCTAATTTTCAAAATACTGATTTGACTGAGTCTCATTATAATGAAAGCTTACAATGCTAAATTTCAAATTACTGGCTGTTTGGAAGGAGGAGAAGTCCAAAAGGGAGTAAGCAAACAAAACCCCTGTGGTGGACCAAGGGCCATTAAGGCACTAAACAGGCCCTGAATAAACTCCCGCCATTTCCTTTGAGGATCCTTAGACATATGCTTAGTCTTCTGCTTTTCCTTGCTAGGGACGTCTGCACCGACAAACACTGGCTGTTCAGACACTTGACAAGACTCAATAAGAGTACACGGAACTTCTTCCCTGACCAGAATCTATGGAATCTCTCTAGGGTCCTCAGAAATTATCAACTACTGTTCCAGAGCAGACGCCTGCAAAGCATTTGAGGATGTGTAAAACATGCCGGCATCTGATAGTGTCACAGCAGAGGAATCTGACGTAGACACCAGACAGTCTACACAGCTATCACCCACTTTAAGAAGGACGTCCAGTGGAAGCAGGACAGCCAAAGAATCTGGCTGAGATTTATTGGTCTTCTTGCTTAACAGTACCTTGGAGTTAGCCCAAGGTAGCAAGGAAGACTCTTCTAAAAGTTCAAGCCTGTGGTTCTCGAGATAGAAGGTCAGGGAAGACAATCTAGAGAGTCTTGGGCACAAATGTTTTACAAACACTACAGTACGTATGGTCACGGGAAGCACCCAGACAAAAAAACACTGTTCATGATGATCCTTATGTGGAATCTGCCTCCAATACTGACATTTTACCTGGATGACATGAACTTTAGGTAACTAAAAAAGAACAAGACCAAAGAAAACGACCCCAACAAGGCACTTATCTGATGGCCAAGTATTTAGCATGGCAAAAGGGTGTTTAGACAGACAAGCAAAGACAGTGTTTGGACTGGTGGCAAAGAAGATCTGGGCAATTGCGTCCATACATAACCTTTATGCCCTATATCCTGTGTGGGGAGAATATGTATGACGCATGGTGCATACAGGATCTAAAGGCTGTGGTATACTGGTCAGATGTTGGGCTATCCTTGGCAGGAGATCCCTAAGGCGAAGAATGCTGCAACACTGACATAGAAGGACATCGACAAATGCAACCAATGCTTTGCTCAAAGCACACTTTTGATATGAAAGAACAGTCCTTAAATTTTGAGGTTCCTGAAGCAGTCATGTCTATGTGCAGAAAAGATGTGAACGTTAGAGTTGTTAAAGCAGAAAGATTGTACACAGTAAGTAACATGTACAGCTGGATGACAACAGTGACAGAAGGTAAAATAGTTTTTAAAACCTGTTAAAACTTCACTATACCACACAAAGTGTGGCAGAACAAAGTGACCAATAGCTTTAAAGTCATTAGTTCTACATAGGGGCACTTTATTTCTGCTTGCTGTCTGGTTGACAGCACTAAATGTTTTCCAGGCTTTCAAAGACTTTGAAAGTCAATAAAACACTTTGTGATCCTGTAACTGGTAGCACATGGAGGGCATAAAGCTCTATACCGTACAAAGAATTACTGTGTCTTAGATCATAACCAGCTCTCAAGGTAAATTTCTTGGCATCCATGTCTCAGACACACAAGCTAGTTACGATCAGAGACCCTATCATAATCCTCTGTATGTACTATTGACTTCAAACACAGCAGTGACATTAAACTAGTTGAATATTACCAGCTTTACAATCTACGTACCAAATGTCTAGCTGCACCTCAAACAAGATATTATAGGAATTTGTGTGTATTTAACAAAAGTTGTAACAAAACTAAATTCTTGTACAGTTAGTAAAAACATTTAAGTCATTAACACTGTTTTGTTAAACAACCAAAAACAGACCAACAAACAGTTCATCCCATAAGTCAAAGTGAAAGTCTGCAGTGTGTTGCGCTGAGAAGTACTTCAATCTGTTGTTTTGAGGCACAACAACACTAAACTGATGGCACAGACTACAACTCACTCTGGTATCTGATCAGCACCTGATGTCCTTTCTAGGTTTGAGTGGCTGGTTTAAAGAATGGGTAAGCCTGTCTTTTGCAGCATACTTCATGAACAATTGTATACTGTGTTTGGACATGGACTGGGAAAAGGCTGTTTGCTGTGAAGGGTTTAGGTTGCTAACATCTCATTACATCCGAGTGACGCCTCCCAGTGCATCTCCTACTGAAGCCACTAGGTGTCAAATATTGCTTGTTCATATTTACATCAACAATTCCAAAACCATGCTATGTACAAGGTTTTAAAAGATTTCATCTTAAAGCTTACACAATAGCAAACCCAAATGCATTAATATTTGACCTTTGTCTAGTGCGGATAAATAGATACTGTTATTTTTATGATATTAATTTATATACATATAATTTTCACATTTTTCTAAACATCCCAACAACCAAGTGACACAGAACTCCTTAGCCTTGTATGAAAGCTCTCAGCTAGATGATAAAATTCTTCTGACAGTATGTGTGCAACTAAAGTAGTTGCTGTAACACTAAGTTGTTTACAAATTATTAAAATATAAGTCACTGTGTTTACTGTGACTTATAAAATTCAGTTTAAGACCTAGAACCTAAAGAATACTATCACTATAAAAATAGTTTGTGCTGAAGTGTTTGCCATTTATACTTCTTTTATAACTCTATGGTTCCAGAGATATGGACATTTGTCTGAAATGTACAGACATATTTGATTCTGTCAAAAGGCTTAGGCTCCGTCCAATTGGAAGTTACAGTGCAAACTTCCTAAACTCCATTGGAGTGAAAGGATCATCTGGATCATCAAATGGCTCACTGTACTAGTCAGAAGAGAAAAACAAATCTACTGTGCTCTGTCCGAGGATTTTGTGTGTGTGAACCTCTAGGTGACTGTCTACTTTGATGTGGTACAAACTTGTCAGTCAAACATGCTTTTGTGTGACTGGACCTCTGTATGACAGGCTGCATTGATGTGGTAGAGGTTTGCCAGTAGAATACTGTTACAAACCCTTACGTTTTTGTGTGGATGTCTATGGGACTGCTTGTCTTATTCTGCTACACATGCTTCTTGCAGTACAACACCTACTTGAATAAGGCTGCGTTACAAAACCCCCAAAAGGTTGCTGCATGAGTTAATACACAATCACATATTAATGGAATTTACACTGAGGTAACACAGAACAGGTTGAAGGTGGTTAATGGAGAAGTGTGGGACTTTAGAGTATATATATATATATATATATATATATATATATATATATACACATACACACATACATACACATTCACAGACACAGGTACATATATATGTTTGTATATACACACACACGTGTCTGTGTGTGTGTATACATATATATATATATATATATATATATATATATACACACACACACACACACTCACATACACACACACACTTTATATATATATATATATATATATATATATATATTTATATATATATATATATATATATATATATAT
The DNA here is from genome assembly GCF_019279795.1 of Protopterus annectens. Lineage (NCBI taxonomy): Eukaryota > Metazoa > Chordata > Ceratodontiformes > Protopteridae > Protopterus > Protopterus annectens. The sequence goes on from NC_056749.1 coordinate 426,542,938, forward strand.
ATATATTTATATTGATATACACATAGATACACATATACGCACGCGCGCGCACACACACACACACACACACACACACACACACACACATATATATAAAAGCAGCCATGGAGGAACAAACTACGTTTCCCGTTCCACACTTTAAAGTCTTATTACTAGGTGTATCAGTTTTCAACACATTTTCCACCTCACTTGTAGACTAGTGCTATAACAGTCTATAGCAAGCTTTCTCCACAAATGGTGCACATGCATGCCTTATCAATCACAGCTAACACAAAAGATCCTGTCAGAAAAACTTCTGCATCTTAAAACAGCTATATGGAAAATAAAATCATGATGCATTTTTCTTTATCTTCAGATATTTTGCTTTGTCTGTTACTTAAACGTGTTCACCACTGTTTGGACAACCTTTAGCTCCATGATATATGCTCTAAAATATAGCAAATTTGATGGATTTGTACCTAGTAATGGCAGTCTTACGGAGGTCTTTTGACTAACCTATTGCTTTAATTCTGCTTTTTAAAATACGCCGCTGTGACATATATTAATGCTTTTGCCGTGTCTTATGCATTTTCTCCAAAAATAAACCTTAGGGTTAACTTTAGTGAGATGAAAAGAAATTCAGTGGATGCTGCTGCTAATTGCCTGCCTTTAATACTTAGTCATGTAGTATCTAACAGCTTAAAAGCATGTGCTACATCTGGAAGCACCATGTTAAATTTATACTTCGGATTATATCTTTGCTCAAAATTAATTATGTAATCTGCCACAGAAATTATGTACCTGATAATATTATCAGAATTTTAATCTTCTTCTTCTTTCGGCTGCTCCTGTTAGGGCTCGCCACAGCAGATCAACTGTTTCCATTTCTTCCTGTCCTCTGCATCTTGCTCTGTCACACCAACCACCTGCATGTCCTCTCTCACCACATCCATAAACCTTATCTTAGGCCTTCCTCTTTTCCTGTTACCTGGCAGCTTCATCCTTAGCATCTTTTTCCCAATATACTCTGCATCCCTCCTCAGCACATGTCCAAACCAACATAATCCTGCCTCTCTGGCTTTGTCTTCAACCCTTCCAACCTGGGCTGACCCTCTAATATACTTATTCCTAATCCTGTCCATCCTCGTCACACCCAGTGCAAATCTTAACATCTTCAACTCTGCCACGTTAAGCTCCGACTCCTGCCACACCTCATAAATCTGATTTTTAACATCAAGTCTAAATATTAAAGCGGATATATACATTTGTGTTCAAATCCTCTGCTAAACCTTTCACTGGGTCTCCCAGTAAGCAGCAGTGAAAACTGAGATCCATACACTGGTCAATCTAAACTGCAGAAAAAAGTACACAGTCACTTTCAGTAAATGGAACGCTGCTGCAGAACTGTCACAAAGAAAATGGAAAACGTGCTACAGTAAAACTCTACTACAGAAGACACTGCACTAAAAGTCCCAAACAAAAGTAGCAGTTGCAGATTTAACATAACATCCGAGTAATCAAGCCTAGGACTTACAAGCCTTGAAGAAACATGACTGCCACACCACCATTTTGATATATTTTGCTCCACATATCTAAATATTTAAATATCTACATCTACCTATGGCATTTGGCTGAATCTGAGTTGAATTGCATTTGGTTCACTGCCATTTATCTGAATTCTAATTGACTGAGTGAGAGACACAGGCAAAAGGCACACAAGGGGGGGAACACCTGTGAAAGAGCCTTTTGCAGGTGGCAATCCCCGGATAGCCAAAAGCCCCTCACACCTCCATATTTGAATATACCATCTCCACAGTCATACAACCATGGTGAAGAGAGTATAGATAACACAGGAGATCACTGCCATCACACAACAAAAATCATTCCAGCAGGGATTGTATTTAGGTAACACCAACTACCAAGTAAAACTTCATTATAAATTTTTACTTCTCTGTTACACAAGTATGTAGATATTCTGCTATGTTTGACTAAATATACTTTCCACTATATGGGCAGCCAAACAAATGAACTACCAGCAGAACTAAGTTGTTTGGCATTTTTGAAATTCAGTCAACTGTCCTAGCTGTGTGTGTGTGGGGGTCTACCTGAAAGCATCGAAAGCCCACAACACCAAAGACCGAATTGTCAAGATGAAAGCAATGAAACCTCACTTTAGCAAATGACTGGATTGTGGAATCCATTCCCTCATTAAGTAACCTTGTTGGCCAACAAGGTAGACTTTGCCCTTTTCCCAACTGTAGTGCAATCTTGGAGTTGGGATATTTAGTTGGGGGGGCGGTGTGTGGGGGGGACAGCTCACCACCTGAGTGGGTTGGGGATTATATGGTTTGTTTTAGTTAGTTGTGTGATGAGTGGTTACGTACCCTGGGAATGGAGTCGATGATCCTGTCGTTCGATGAAGCGAGGTTTCGATGCTTTTGTCTCGAAGATTTCATCTTTGGTATTGTGGGCTTTCGATGTTTTGAAGCAGACCCATATATATGTTTATACAAACACACACACATACATATCTATTAATATAGACATAGCTACAGACACTGATATAAAACAAATGCATGTGCATACGAATATATGTAGCAATAATTTTGGTGCAGAATTTACTCTAGTCCTCAATGCTTATAGTCAAGCATTTCATGATATGAGAGGCAAGAATTTCACTTTACCCAACATATAATGGGCTTTACTTCGTACACAACGCAGTAAAACAGACGTATGCTTTCTTCAGCAGAAAAATATAATGGAGAAGAATGACTTGCAGTCTATTAAAAGCATGGCTCTTTGCTGGTTATTGTACTTTGGTTCTCTTGTCTTTTTAAATCAGCATCCTTTACCTATGGAGTATTTCCTGGGGCTCCACACCATCAATTTTCTTATGAAGTCTATCCCCAGGATTAATTTCTCTCTAGTACTATAAGGGATACATGTCTATCCATGGAAGACCAAAGCATCGAACGGCATGCGTCTTACATGCCTTTCATTGAGCCATTATGCCTAAGATCGCATTACAGTAGGGATAAGGAAATTTGCCCTTTCCCCACTGCAGTGCGATCTCAGAGCTGGTATATGTAATTAGAAGGGGACATGGCGGGGCACAAACCCCCACATAAGGTGGTTTAGATGAACTGCATTTACATTGTAATGCCATTCGATACTTTTACCCTTTGATGAATAACCATAGGCCCTACTATAAAGACCAGTCTTTCCCCAAGGAGGTAGTACTTGATTTTGTGTGCGTGTGTATATACATATATATATATATATATATATATATACACACATACATATACATATATACACACACACGCGCGCGCACACACATTAATTTCCCATCAGCTACACTCCCTCTTCTTTAAGACATGTCAGGTCATGCATGTATAAGGAGCTGACTGCTTAATGGCCACAATATCATATGATTCCCTGATCACACCTTAGTAATATGAGCAATGATGGCTTGCCAAATACCAGCACTGCTAGTCCAAGATCTCAACAAATATATCCACTTGAGGTAGTTCCTAGCAAAATGATCAAACCAAGAGCAGGAATTGCATCTTGATCTCCTCAACTTAAATCCAATCTTATTTAACACAGGCTTTTCTTTCTTTCTTCCTTCCTGTTGATGTTTGCTGGCTGCTTACCACACAATTTCCTTCTCAAATGTATATCCTCTTGGGACCTGTTACTCCTCACAGTACTTTATACCAGTTTTCTTTTCTGGCCTTTACAAAGTCTTCCTGCAAATGAGAGAGCTGCTTCTCTTTCTCTTCCTTTATTGTTTTTTTTTCTCCATCTGTAGACCATTAATTTGCACAGTATAAGTCAACTTGTGTTGATATTTTTTTTAACCTTGTTTCACAACTCTTGATTCTTTTACTGCACTTCTTCCATTTGCAGATGCATTTCTTTCATTTGCTTCTCTAGGTTCCTGTAATTTCTCTTAGTCACTCATAAGCTCTACTTGTAGAAAACTCAGAATACTGGCTTCCTCTTTGCTAATTCCCCTGCTTTGGACTTTCTAGCTGTAAATGGTCTGACAGCAAAGTTTCACTCAGAACCCTGGAAAAGTATTCATATACTAAACACTTAAGCAACACATTCATGAGTCTGCATTTTCTGCCTAATTACTTTCAGAGCAATCTAGGCTGGAGTCTCTCTGAGCACTGCCTAAACATGTGATTTCCTATGTCAGATGAAGCTAAGTTAGGTGCAGCTTGCTCATCTACATTTTCATGTGCATTGAGTTGCTTGCTGTCGCCTGATGTTCATTATAAAGATCACTTCTGCAGTAGCCTTAGCTATACAGATTATAATAACCAGTATAGCTAAGGCTACTGCAGAAGTAATCTTTTGACATTTACTGTTATGTCAGCTTTACTTATGCCACTGTACTTGCTTCCATTTCAGAAAGCTTAGAAACTACATGGTGGAACTCTTCTTGTATTACCACACATCTTCTGTACACATGCTTACTGTCAGCTGCTCTTGTCCAATTTTTCTACGGGTCTTGGATAGTATATGTTATTTCTGGCTGCAAGAGAATCAACTCAGCTCAAGTTTTCTGCTCTACGTTTCTTTCTTTTCCCACCTTATACATCTGCCTTGCATCTTCCTTCTCCAGTTCAGATTTTAGTATGGTACTGTCTCAGCTGTATCGTCAGACTTCTACAGCTGCTGTATGACTAGATTTGCTTACCAGTTCTATAAACTGAAGTACAATTTCCACAGCAGGTTGTTCTACACTTTTCTCAACTGGTCTTAAGTTGCATCTCAGCCACTGGATCACTTGTTGAATTTTCTTTTACAGGAAAGCTTTCCTTGTTGCAGAAGGATAAGGCAACCACAGCTCTTTTTACCCTTTTAATCTTGTTTATGTTTACACTTTGATAACTGTAGGGCTTCCTGAAAACTTGCACTGCATACAGATGGTGAACTTGTTGATTTAAGCTCCACAACTGGAATAAATTTAACATCGAGTATGTTCAAGATGCTCTGCATAGTTTTACTTGCATTTACTTCTGCAGCTTCAGATTCTGCACTGGCCTGTTCTAAATTATACAACGGTAATTAGAATGTTACAGCTATTTTATTTAGTTGTCTTTATAGTATTGAGGCTAAGAAAAACACTGCTGATCTCACTTTGAATCATATTTTTGTTTCTGATAAGTTTTTCTTATGTTTTCGTATTTACTGCTCTGTACACTCTTCAGGGCTTGAATTTTCAATGAATGTCACTAACTCAATTTAACTTTCTTTCTGCAGCATATTAACAAGGTTAACAAGGCTGTCATTCCTTTTACATTTTTTCTTTAAGATCTTGCTGATACTGGTTAGGGTACTTTTACTTTACTTTTACATCTCTGTACTTCGCACACAGACTTTTTATGTTCCTCACAGGTAAGAGCCAATTCTTTACTTACATTCTCAAATTTCTTTAGCTGTAAAGCTGAGCTTTAAGGAAGTGATATCCTTAACCACTTCAATGCAAAAACAGAAATTGATGTACAGGTCTCAGTTTTATTCTATTTGAGTTGGGCTATGAGCAGATCATTTTCAAATCACAACTATGAAATTTTAATAGGGAGAGCTTGTAGGGTATTCCTTCCTTAAAACCTAAGGGCAAGAATCTGGAACCTTTCATTGTGGGTCTTCAGTCTTGCACATTAAAAGAGAAAGGTTCTTTCTAAAATGTGATCCCTAGGAAAACCAATGGAAATCAGAGAACGTAGAGTTCTGTATGACCATGACTATTCATCAGAAATTAGAAATAAACAAAACACCTTGTAAGCAGACATGAAATCGTACAGGCAGGGCAGAATCAAATTCCAGCTTCTATACCCTTCACAACTAAATATAAATGTGCCACAGGATCAGTGACATTTTGTAAACTGGATGCAAAGGAAAAATCAAACGGGTACTGCAAAATTCTGATGCTAATTTTGGGAAATAAAGCTTAAGAAGAAGCACCTGTAAACAGTTAAGAATGTTCATCTAACCACTCGTGTTTTTGGTTCCTCCCTCTCCCTCTTTTTTCAGATCTAGAAGCTGCAATTTTAAATAAAAAAAACAGATCTTCCTTAAATAACAATCGACTTTAGTTCACTGTGTTGTATGGACATGGACTTACTGGAACAATGTTTAACCTTGAGGGAAATTGGCCAGTGCATGTAGTTGAATTTGCACTACTGCACTAGACCTTGAATGATGGAGATAAGTAATCGGTAGTTGCTGTAAAACAGAGGAAGATGAATGGCTGACTGAAATGATAAAACTCATGCACATGCTTCTAAACCTCTTTGTTACTCTCCTACAATCATCTCTCGTCTAAGCTAAGAAACTGTAATGTTGAAATTTGTTAAAATTATACTGGATGAAAACATCATAAGAAATGTAAATAAATAAATATTAGTATGGCTTATTTTCTACAACTGTGCATAGAACTGCACCACTTTTTTAAAAAATATCATAATAAATAAATATGTTTAAAAAAATAAATGGACATTTTATGGTTTTATATGTCAGCTTAGAGTTTTACAGATACTGCACTCAGCTTGATTATTAAAGAGTTTATTCCTGGCAACAATGGCTAACATGTGCATTTCAGTTTATGTTACATTTTGGTACTGCACTAACAGTTACTAGCTAGCTTACTACTGCAGACAGCATGATGCCAGAATTAGCATGGCACAGACAGCATGATGCCAGAATTAGCATGGCACCACAACTGTCAGGGCATGCAAAAAATCAACGTGACTGTGGAAGATTTCTAAGCACCTAAAGAGCATGTTCAAAGTGGCAAAATGGAATGCTGTACCTACATTTAATTTCTGCTTTATGTCAAATGTAATTTCTGTGCAGTACCGGCTTGGGTCCTATTCTCACACAAAACAGTTGTTTTGTATGAAAAAGAGGACATTTAAAAAAGATCAGCAGCTAACATTACAGTTTTGCCATTCCAGGCAAGAACCTGTAAAGAGCATTAATTGATAGCCTGAATCAGGTTGCAGAATTTATTAATTTTATTTATTGACATTTGTTAACCGGGTTGGTCCAGCTGGACTTGTGGCCCATTTTCAGTGGAGACCTAAGGAGAAAAACTCCAAAAAAAAAACACAAACAGTTTACAGAGAATTAAACATTTGAGTCAAAAATATGGTCGAAATCAGTAATACAAGAACATTACAGAGACAAAGCAGAAATGCAAACACATGATATATACATATCAATATTTTTACAGACAAAAATATATTTACATATTTACAAAAAGAATTAAGTCAAACAGTATTGATTGTAGAGTTTAATAAGTATTCACAATAGAGGAGTACTTAGCTTTATGTGGAGGGACTGAAAAGGTATATAGTAGGGTTGTGGGGAGCTTAAGTAGGGGCTTGACAAGGACATATTTTGGAGTTGAGTAGATGAACTTTGAGTTTTTCTTTAAAGTGAGATGGGTGAATGATGGAACAAATGTCTCTTGTGAGTTTGTTCCAGGCTTGGGTGACACAGTGTTTATATAGGAGTTTGCCAGAACATGTAATAAAAGGAAAAAGCATCTCCGAGCATTGTTCTTCTCATGATGTTGTTTTACTGATGTTTTTTGTGAGGTAAAGTGCTTTATACAGGAGTTTGCCAGATATTTTTTTGGGTTGGTAGATTTGTAGTAGTTGCTGATTAGAGGTACAGAGAGTGTGCAGAGGAGTGTAGGTAGAGATGAAGGAAGAGAGAGCAGGGCAGGATGAAGGTTTGTACAGAATGAAGTGTAACATTTGAAGTTGTGACAGCATTAGAAGATGGGGGAATTCTAATCAGTGGAGAGTATTTAGGGCAAGGCAGTGATGTGTATTGTATGGAGAGTTTGTGATAAATCTAGCTATCTTCTGGTAAGTTTGTTGGAGTTTGTTTAAAGTAGTGGTTTGGATGTTGGTGAGTGCTGGGACAGCATATAGAAGGGAGGGGAGGAGAAGAACTTGTGCAAGGGAGAGTCTGGCATTTGTAGTTAGAAATTTTTTGTTGCGATATTTTTTGTTGCAATACAGTAAACCAAGTTTCTGGTGAGTCTTTTTTATGCTTTGAAGGATGTGCAAGTTGAATTTGAGTTCATCATCTATGATGACCCCAAGGAGTTTAGTGTGAGCTTCAGGTTGGAGAACAGTGTTATTAGAGGAAGTAATAGTAAAGGTGGATTTGAGGTGAGAGAGACTGGAGGAAAATAATAAAGAGTTTGGTCTTTTTAGGGTTGAGAATGAGTAGATTCCTGGACAACCACTGTTCAGTGGATAGGAAGGCCTGTTGAGTAAGAGTGTGGAGACTGGAGATATTGTCTGAGATGGAGATGAGAGTTGAGTCGTTTGCATATTGGATGAGGAAGGATTATTTACAAGTGTAATAGAGATCATTGGTAAAGACATTAAATAGGAGGGGACCCAGGATGGAACCTTGTGGTACCCCGATTGGGACAGGTATGAATGGAGAAGTGGAAGAGAGCCATTTAACAGATTGCTGCCTGCAGGATAAGTAACTGGAGAACCAGGCAAGGGAGGAAGAAGACAAATTGAGATCTGCAGAGACTGTATCAAAGGCTTTGGAAAGGTCAATGAAGAGACATATGAGTCTTTTATTATCTAGGGCCTTGGCAATGGTATGTGTAAAGGATAAGAGGGCAGTAGTTGTGCTGTGGTTGGGACTGACACCATGCTGTGTGGGAGTAAGGAGGTTATGCTGGAGGAGGTAGTTGTGAGTGGATACATTTTTCGAGAATCTTAGAGAGGGGAAATAGAATAGCTATAGGTCGGTAGTTAGATGGGTCTGTAGAGTTTCCACCTTTATGCAGAGGAATAGCGAAAAAGGACTTCTATTGGGTAGGGATGGTGGATTCCTGAATAGATCTATTGATTAGTATAGATACTGGATAGACAACAGAGTCGGCAGCAAGTTTGAGAAAGGCAAGAGGTAGACTGTCAGTGGAAGGAGAGCAGGGTTTGAGTTTGTGAAGAAGAGATCTGATGTAGGAATTAGGAACCGGATGTAAAGAGAATAGTTGTTTGTTAGAAGGACTGGGAGGGGTACGCAGAGAAGCTGTGTTACAGTTGGAAGGTATGAGTGTTTGAATGGTTTCAATAAAGTATTTACTGATAACAGTACCAGTTTCCAGAGGAGATGTATTTGGGTAGGGGCAGGGATTTGAGGGGCAGCCTGGAGAAAAGTTTGTTAATAGTATACCAGAACTTGCAAGGGCTGGATTTGCTATTGAATTGGGCAGAGTTATAAAAGGACTTCTTGTCATTATTGGTTTTGTTTTTTTTTTGTATGATTTCTGAAGTGTCTATAATTATGTAGCAGAGAATTCCTTTGTTTTGATCCCGGCTTTCCAAGTTCTCTCTCTTTTTCGCATAAGGGACTTAGTTTCTTTTGAGAGTCAGGGAGCATAATTGGGTTTTATTCTAACCTTCCTAGATGGAGCAAGGGAGTTCAGTGTATTCAGGAAGATGCTACTGAACCAAGTAACTGCATCATTGAGAGGGATTTGTTTAAGGATGGACCAGTCAATGGTGGATAGAATAGAGTGAATTGGACTACATTACAATTAGAGAGTTTTCAGCAATCTCTATAAAGGTGGGATTTGGGGGGGCTGTAATCCAAGGACTGAGGTGGGGAGGTGGTTGGTCTGGTAGGGTAGTGGGGCTGTGGTAGTAGTGACGGGAGTTGGTTAGTATCTAGTCAATTATGGAGCTGGAAGATGAGTTTTTATGGAGGTGGGTGGACAAAGATATCAGTTGATGGAAACCATGCAGGTTGATGCCGAGTTGTAGAGAGTCAGTTTTAAGTTTAGACCAATCTAGGTTAACATCGCCTAAGATGAGGACTTCATAGGGAATATTGTGGGAAAACCAGGATAAGACATTGTCAAAACTGGATGAATTGTTTCCAAGAGGGATATAGATGGCGACAACAGCTAATTTTTTGTGACGGTTAACGTGGCAATTAAGGATGATGAGTTCAGCTGGGTGAAAGTCAGGGATGGGTGTGGGGAAAGGTGGGAGACTGAGGCTATTGAAGCAGAGGATGGCTACACCACTGCCTTATTTTGGGAATCTATCAGAGCGATAGACATTATAGCCTGGTGGGAGAATTTCATTGTTAGTGATATGTGGCTTAAGCCAGATTTCAGATAAGGAAAGGATGTGGGGGTTTGTATGCATTATCCAGGCATGGAAATTGGTGATTTTGTTGGTTAGGCTTTGAATATTTAGAGAGTACATTGGCATGTACTTGGATATGGTGACTTTAGTGTAAGAGGCTGGGTATGGTGAGTGGTGTTTGGGGAAGGAAGGGAGGCAGAAGATAAGGGGGGTCTTTGATTGAGGGGAGGGGCCAGAGTTGGGGTGGACATCCCCAGATATGAGTAAGTTATTAGTGGGAGGAGGGAGTACAGTAGTACATAGATGTAGTTTGGGTAACTTGGGTTTAGATTTGTACGTAGGAGGGTGGATTTGCAATATAGACAGTTTGTGAAGAGAAGAGGTGGAAAGGTTGAAAAGGGCTGGGGAGATATGAAAGTAGGAAGGTGTAGAATGAATGTCAAAGGTATAGGAGGGTAGGAGAGCATAAAAGAGAATAAGGAAGGTGTAAATGATAAGAGGTTAGAGCAGAGAGACGAAGTAGGAGTGAGTTGGTAATGATAAGGTGTTTCATTTTTGATGGAGGGTGTAGGGGTTATAGACAGGGTGTAATAGTAGGGGAAAGAAGTGATATATCTGGAGTCTGACAAGAATGAGTTTGTCAGGGGATGGTGGGGAAGGAAGGGGAGGGAGTGGATGGTATAAAGGAAATAATAATGGGGGTGTGTGTGAATGGGGGTAGGGGAGTGCAGCCAGGGCGAACAAAGCGGGCAGGGCCAGGTCAGCAGTGTGAAACAGCACTGAAAATAACAATCAGAAAGGAAGCAACTGTGAAAATCAGAGCTGAAGAGGTAAGAAGAGAACAAACCAGAGATGGAAACGTTGCAGATATAAATTTAGAAATAGGGCGAGTCTGTTGGGCAGGGGATGACCACAGAGCATTTAACCCATTGAGAGAAGCTGCAAGAGATAAGGGGGAACACATACAAAAGGTTATACCAAGAAAGTAAGAAGACACATACGAGAGACCAGACCTAGAAAAACCCTTGCGAATCAGAAGGATGAGTGAGGTATAATACAGACAAGAAATAACCAGTGTAGCAAGTACTCCCTGTTGACTTAACCCTGAAAGCAGAGTAGATACTACTTTTTAAACAACTAATGTAGCACTAAAAGTAAATGCAGACATTTGTACAGAAAAAGCAAATATTAGCAAACACAGTTAACTAAGTACAGACAGAAGTCTGACTGTCACTGTTTTTGCCATGTTACACAGCACAGTAACAGCAGCAAGGGAAAATAAAAGCAAGGTCACAGAGCAAGCACTCCAACAATGACAATATTTAATAAATAACAATATTGATTCAGTGTTGATTTACTGGAGTGTCTGTTCTATGACATTGCTTTATATATTTTTTTCCATTTCCAAACTACTGATGAACAGTGTAGTTGCGACACACCACTAAGTGTCAGTGCATTTCTAGATATTCACATCTGAAGAAGTAGTAGCTGCCATCTCATTTACTTTATTTTTGATCAATGTGACTTAAATCTGGAACACAATTATTTTAATTTTACCAAGCAGCAGCAAGTACAGTTAAGGTGTTTGCCAAATGGTCTATGAGAGCAGTTAGCCTAGTAATAATCTCTGAATCTCTGACAGAATGATGTCATCACACTAAGTATGACATGATAGCCTGACTGCATGCAGTATGCACATTAAAAAAACAGCTGTTTTGATTTTACTTTAAAATACTAAAATTAATGTTTTTGTGCTCTTGCAAAGTATTCCTAGATTGTAAAGAAGATTGTCCTTCTGCAAACCATTCCCTAGCATTTTTCCAGGTATGAGAAATCTTTGAACTTGATCTTCAAAGGCAGCATTTTTTTTTCTGTGCAGAATGTGTGAGGAAAATGTACTATAATGAGTACTAACACATTGAAGAGACTTTACTAGCTTAAGTGCTGGACTTTAATACATTAAGTTTACAAATTAAGGGTATTTGAGCGTATTGTAAGGCTGGAAAATTATTTGCTGTAATAGCTGAAAAGATATGATGTTTTTAGACAGTTTCTGACTCTGCCTATGCTTGCTACAGTTCATAAGCAGACATGTCAGTTTTGTTAAAATTTAATAACTAGACATAGGGAAGAAAGAGGTTAAACTATGGATGATTTATATCTTGAAGAGTTTATATTTTCTCATCTATGACAGACTGCATTTGCTTAACAACGCTATACTTAAAACAGAAGTATTATTTAAAGACTGTTTTTATGCTTTCAGCACTGTTACTCAGATAATTTTTGAGTTTTGGATTGCTTTAATGTGCAAGTTAAAGAATGCCAGGCAGGTTTAAGGATCTGTTTGCTAATGCTTTAGTTTTTAACACAAAAGGACGTAATCTTTAAGACAGCAAGACTAGTTAACATACAGGGTAGAAATACTATGCAAAATGAGCTACTAAATCAGATATCATACTAAGACTAGAAAGTGAAATCTTCCTTGGAAAGTTTACATTACATATACAGTATTTATGTAGTCTTTAATATATTTGAATGTAAATAGGCTTTCTTATCCAGTCAAAAGATTTAGCATACAGAAAAAAAAAATTTAAACTCCATTTTTGCTACAGCAAGAATCATATGTTTAAGACCTTGAAGCTTTGAACTTAAGTAAATTTACTTATACAATCTTGTTTTGCTTTATATCATTTGGATAGGCACAATGATGTATTTATACCTGTATGACAGGTACCCCTTTCTGAGATGACAGGGCACTTGTGACAATAAAATGAAGAAAGGCATTTATGTCACTTAATTTATATATACCTTTGGAACATTTCAACTACACATGATACAGTTACTTAGAGACTAGACTGTCAACTAGGAGAGGCTGGTAATATCAGCAGGCGATAGGAACATGACTTTTGACTCAGATGAAATGCATTCAGTTCCTTGCATATATAAACTATCTACATTAGAAAAACTCATAAATAACTATATACTTGCAGTGAGAATGATGAATACACATAATATGCTGCATCAGTTAAAAATAAAATATTTTTGTTTCACATACAGGTTTAGATCATACTCTACAATAAACAAAACATTACTGGAAAAGGGAAATGAATACTTGACAGCCAGATCAAGCATTTTCCCAATAGTTATCTCAGATCATGATCTTTTACTATTAAATATGCATCTGGACAGATCCCAACTGACAGTCATTGGAGAATATATATTTTTTTGTCAAGAGCAGCAATTTAGGTTGAGTTTGAAACTTTACTTCGAAAGTGGCCTCATTTAAAGTTATGAGATTGGGGGTTAATGCCAGACAAAATGTGACAATAACAAAATAGATTCTGTTAGCACCATGAATGAATTTCTCTGGAGTGTGCTGAAAGTTACTGGTAACAAGCTGGAACAATATCAAGTTGAGTTAATCAATGCACAATATGGTAATATAAAGTTGTAAAACAGAGAAATAATAATACACAGGACAAAACTGAACAGAAAAAAACATGACAACACAAAGTTGAACTTACTAACAGATCTCTCAAACTAAGGAACTTTGAGGCTACTCCTACCGATCTGTCTCTTGTCATCGAGATGCTGCAACAGTCCTGGAAATATACTACACTGTTTTGTTACATTTTATGGATAGTTATATGCAGTAAATATCACACAAACTGTTAGGAATTAAGCATTAGTTGGATTTTTTGTATTTTTGAATATGATCAGTTGCAAGCAAGCTCCCTAATGAAGGAATTTATGAACAACAGCAGTTGTCTGCTGAATCCGATAAAGATACATCACTTACCTGCAGAAGTATATCTTGCAGCTGAAGTAATGTTTTTGAATAATTTCACATTCAAGGCTAAGTAAATTCTTAATTCAGTTGACCCAACCAATCGTATATACAAGCAAATAAGTGCAGTGATTTTGAAACCTGGTAAAGACTTTGTACAATGCAGTCCATAATACCCAGTATCTATTCTCAACCACGATTATAAAAATTTCACTCTCATCTTAACTTAAAGATTGGCCGGCCAGAATATTATAGCAATAACCCACACCTGGGTGTGAGTAATGCTGGATTTACCCATGGTTGGCGTGGTTTGGTCACGAGGGCGAAGCCCGAGTGGCCAAATAAAGTCAACTGTGGGTAAATACAGCATTACCCACACCCAGAAGTGGGTTATTGCTATTATACAATGACATTATTTAAGAAAAAAAAAAATTACTTTTTTTTAAATAATGGCAATGTATAATGCCTCCTTGCCGCCCTTCCGCAGCTGTCTGGTATACTGCGGCAGTTCTGATGTACTGCGCAAGCATATGCCTATGCAGTACATCAGAACTGTGGGCAAAAGCAACGGAGAAAGCAAGATCTCCGTTGCTTTTTACAAACTGTTTTCGCTATGTTATTTAACATAGCGAGACAGCTTTAAAAAAAGTAAAGGAGAATCTCCTTTGCTTTTTTTAAAGCTGTCTCGGTATGTTAAACCCATTTAACATAGCGAGACAGTTTTGAAAAAAGCAACGGCGAAAGCAAGATCTTCGTTGCTTTTTACAAACTGTATCATTATGTTAAATGGGTTTAACATAGCGAGACAGCTTTAAAAAAGCAACAGAGAATCTCTGTTGCTTTTTTTAAAGCTGTCTCGCTATGTTGAACTCGTTTAACAGCGAAACAGTGAGAAAAAAAGGGTTATAGTAATGGAAAAGTCCGGCGACGGACCTTTTCCATTACTATAACTCTGACTTACAACGTGCACACTGACCAATCAGCGTGCACGTTTTTGAATATTAATAGGGGGGGGGGAGTTGTATAATTCCCATGTTTAAATGGCTTAGACCAACCAGGAATCGTAGCCGCCAAAAACCACTGAAGATAATTTGACAAAAACATGCTTATTAATGCAAAATGCCAATATAATGAAGCACCCTTTATTAATAGCAAATCTAGCTGACAAAAAGCATCTGACAGGGTGAGCTAGCAATATCTTTTTCAACTATTACTGAGCGGACAGGTAAACCGCTGTGTCGACCCCTAACTTCGAAAAGCCAAAAGAAGAAGAACTGTATCTGAAATTTCCTTACGAGTTTTTAAATTACTTAAATCAGTATATTAAGGGGCTACAGTCAGAATAAAAGATAGGAACAAACTTTTTTGGGTATTCAACTTAGGAAGAGGCACCATTCAGGTTTGCCCGCTCTCTCTCTCTGTTTGCTTGCACTTCAATTGTAATGCTTTGGAAGCAGGTTAAACTGAATTCCAACTAACGGATACAGGCTGCAGAAAACATATAAAGTTTCTCTGAAAATTATAATTCTATAATTTACTTTAAATATATAATCCAGAACATTTTATGGTTGCCATTACTGAGGAAATAGACACATTTGCAATACTGGCAAGTTATAAAGTTAACAGAAAGAAAAAGTACAGTTTTGTACCTACCATAAATGTAGATGTTCGAGTGCTAATACAGCTGCAGTCATAACAGATGGGTTCTCCTGCCATCAGGCGGGTCCTCGGTCGGCCGAATTCCAAAGTCTAGGTCCGGCGTTGGTTGTCGCCACTTCCTCCCTGACGTTACCGCGACAGGGATATAAAGGAACCAGCCGACGCCATTTTCTTCAGTTTTTCTAGCCCCAGATGTCAGGTGCCCCCAAAAGGAAGGCAATACATAAATTTGTGTAATAAAACAATGCAATATAATCAAAATACAGTAGTTGCAAGCAAATACACCATAAATGAATACCCCAATCAAGTTGTATGAGGAGGTGTTAGCCCATAGGCCTGTCCCAAGAGGGGAAGGAGGGAGGGAAACCTGGACTGCAGCTGTATTAGCACTTGAACATCTACATTTATGGTAGGTACAAAACTGTACTATGTTCATCGTGCATACAGCTGCAGTCATAACAGATGGGTAGAATCCCAAAGCTAAGAAAGGGGTGGTAGGCACTAGGTGGAACTAGGAGGAGCCAGGATGCCCTGCAAGACTGCAGTGGCAAAGCCTGCTCTAGTTTTGGAGTATAATGGTAGATGGTAGTGCTTGGAGAAGGTATGCACAGAACTCCAAGTGGCTGCATCCAAAATATCTTTGGTAGGAACTCCTCTAAGGAAAGCTGCGGAGGTAGCTGTGGCCCTTGTGGAGTGAGATCTGATGCCTGTAGGTACAGTTTTGCCATGAAAAGAATAGCAAAAGCATATGCAGTGGGCTATCCATTTTGAGATTGTCTGTTTGGAAATTGGCTTTCCTTGAGCTCCTACAGCATAGGACACAAAGAGCTGTTCTGATTTTCTGAAAGGCTTTGTTCTGTCCAAATAATAATGCAGTTGTCTGTGGATGTCCAAGGAATGTAGTAATCTCTCCTTTGTTTTGAGGATTAGGATAAAAGGTAGGTAAGTGTATGGCCTGATTCAAAGCTACCCTGGATACCACTTTAGGCATAAAGGACGGGTTGGTTCGTAAGGAAACTCTGTCCTGATGGAAGATGATAAAAGGCTGCACAGCCATGAGAGCTTGTAGTTCTGAAACTCTACGAGCTGAGGTAATAGCCAGAAGGAAAGCTGTTTTCCAGGATAAATATTGCAAATCTGATGAGGCAGCTGGCTCAAAGGGAGGCAAGGTCAGTTTTTCCAGAATGAAATTGAGATCCCAAGCAGGTATTGGTTGTTTCCTTGGGGGTCTTAGATTCTTAGCCCCTCTGAGGAACTGTCTTAAGAGAGGGTGAGAGAATAAGGGTGGATCAGTGTTGTATTCTGCAGAAATGGCTGAGGCATGGATTTTGATGGAGGAGAATGAAAGTCCACTGCTTAGCAGCTCAGCTAGATACTGTAGTATTTGAGGTAAATTCAGTTTTCCAGGATCCTGACCCTTTTTCTCATTCCAGACACAAAACCGTTTCCATTTTGTGGAGTAAGCTTTTCTAGTTGACGGCCTTCTAGCCTCCAAAATGACATCCTGCACCTCCTTGGAGAGTAGGGTCTGTTGTGATGCTAAGGAATCTTCCATGCGGCTAGATTGAGTGTTTTTAGCTGGCTGTGAAGAGTTTTGAAGCTGTGCTGAGTCAGGAGAAGAGGCATTAGAGGCAGGGTCCATGGTGGGGAATGCATCAGGCTCCTCAGGAGTGGGTACCAGTGTTGTCTTGGCCAGTCTGGAGGATGCAACTTCCATTCGTGTGGATCTGTCATATTCCTGCTTAGGTTGTCTGCCAGCGTGTTTTCCTTGCCTGGCAAGTACTGTGCTTGAAGTTCGATTTGTAATTCCAGGGCCATGTCCCAAAGTGACATGGCCAGCCTGCACAGGTGGTATGAATGGGTTCCTCCCTGTTTGTTTATGTACCACATTACTGTGGTGTTGTCTGTCCTTATCAATAGTTGACCTGGATGCAGAAGGTCTTTGAAAGCTGTAATAGCATTTGTTACTGCTAGCATTTCCTTTTGATTGATGTGAAGGTGCTATTCTTTTTGGGACCATTTGCCCTGAATACACCAATCTGCCATGTGCGCCCCCCCCAGGCGTAGTCCGAGGCGTCTGTTGTGATGACTTGATTTGTTTGAGGCTTGCAGAATGGGAGACCTGTGTTTGTTTGGCATGCTTGAGCCCACCACAGAAATTCCTTTTGTAGACATGGAATTAGTGGTATTATTGTTTCCAAACTGTGGCTGTGTTGAGACCATAGGTTTTTCAGGTACCACTGAAGTTTCCTCATATGCAGCTTTGCACATGGGATTAGTAGGATGCAAGATGCCATGAATCCCAGAGCCTGCAGGATTTTCCTTGCAGTCAGCCTGGTGCAATTTGCTAGTGCTTTGAAGTATTGAGTTAGTTGCCCCTGCTTCTCTGGCATGAGGTATGCCATCTGGGTGTTTGTGTCCAAGTTGGCACCCAGGAAAATTATTTTCTGAGAGGGTATTAGCCTTGATTTCTTTTTGTTGACTGTGTATCCCAGAGAATTCAACAACCTTATTACAAAAGCCAGATGTTTCAGAAGAATGTGCTTGCTGTCCGCTTGGATCAGGCAGTCATCCAAATATGGGATATCTGTATCCCTTGAAGTCTGCAGTAGGCAATTACTGATGCCAGGCATTTCGTGAATACTCTGGGCGCAGTAGATAAGCCAAAGGGCAATGCAGAGAATTGATAATTGGTTGAACCTGCAAGAAATTTGAGGTATCTTCTGCAATTTTGTCTGATTGGGACATGCAGGTATGCCTCCTTGAGGTCCAGTGTTACCAGCCAAGACTCCTTGCCCAGCATGGGAAGAAGCTGCTGTAATGTGAGCATCTTGAATTTTGGTACGATTAAGAAAGTGTTTAGGATGGATAGGTCCAATATAGGTCTCCAATCTTTTCCCTTCCTTGGTACCAGGAATAGTCTGGAATAAAAACCTTGACCTTGTTCGTGCGTAGGTACCTCTTGAATAGCTTTCATGTCTATAAGATCTGTAATTTGCCTTTGTGCCACTGCCCTTTGATTGTGCGGCAGGTTTGGCATGCCTCGAAAATGGAATCTGTAGCCTCTGTTTATAATGTCCAGGATCCATTTGTCTTTTGTGACAATATGCCAATTTTTTGAAAAATAATGTCAGTTTTCCTCCTAAGGGTGCTGCCATTTGAATCTTGCTTGGCATGCAAAGGGGAAAGTCATTGGGCTTGCTTTCTGAATGATTGCGAGTTATCCTCACCACCTCTTTGTGTAGGAGCTTGCCATTGTCTGCCTCTAAACGATCCTTGGGATTGTCCTCTGCCCCTCGGGCGCCTGTATCTACCTCTTTGGGGTCTGTCCGTGGCTGGAAAGGACCAATTTTTGGAAGGCCAATTTCTACTGAAACGTGGGGGTTGTACCTGTAGAAAATCTTTCACAGCTTGCATTGATTTAGCCTTTTCCTCCATTTTCCTTAATACCTCCTCAGCATTAGCACCAAATAATACATCCTTTTGTAGAGGGGCATCTAGTAATTTAGCTTTGACATGATCAGGCAAGGTTTGTTCCATGAGCCAGGCATGTCTACGTATGACTGATCCTGTAACAGCAGCTCTACATGAGGCCTCTAGAGCATCAAAACCACATTGTAAGGTATGCTTACCCACTTGTTCTGCACTATGCATCAAATCCTGCAACTCCTTCAAGTCTGGTTGTTCAGGTTGTGACATTTTACTTTTCAATTGTGATGATAAAAACTGTTGGTATTTTAGCATATGGAACTGACAGTTTAAGGCCCTCATGGTTAAGGTAGCCGAGGCATATACCTTTTTTCCCCACCTTTCTAAGGATCTGGAATCTCTCTCGGAATGTAATGGGTTTTTAGCAGTGGAGGCCTTAATTCCCTTGGGGCCCTGTGAGATGGTTTCTGGGTCAGCAGCATGGCTTTTGTATAGAAATTGGTGTGAGTCAGGAACCCTGTAATACCTGTCAGGCTTGACTGGGGCTGGAGGCAGAGAATCCGGGTTAAGGCAGGCCTCCGAGTAAACATCATCTAGGATGTCCAAGACAGGGGGTATAGCCAGAGGCCTGTGCTGAGGTAGCAAGAGAAATTCCCTAAGCCTTTTCTTGGAATCTGAATAATCCTGGCCTTCCCAGTGGAAGTGTTCCCTTAAGGTATGCAAAGTTTCCCCAAATGAATAATCCTCTGGGGGGGGATACAGAAGGAATGGACTCCTCTGCATCAGAGTCTTCAAAAGGGGAGTAAGAATGTTCCTGATCATCAGAGTGCTCTGAAATAATGGAGCCCTGATCAGAGGAGGGGGATTCTTCCTCCACTCTGGGCCTTTTGTCCGGTGGGGGTTGATAACCCCTGATAAGAGAAATTAAATCCTCAGCCATTTTAAGCATCTGTTTTTTAGGCATGGGGCCTGCAGATGGGCCCTGTGTAGCTTGTCTCTTAGAATGCATGGCTGCTTTAGACTTAGTGAAAGCCTTAATGGAAAAGGAAGAGGAAGGTCTGAAGACACCTTGAGTGGAGGTAGACCTATCCACATTTTGAGGTTCAACACCAGGAGTGGCTTCGGTATCTGTAGTCGGGGTGTGGGCCGAGGAGCCTGCGACCTCGGGCACAGGAGACACCGCCAATGAAGTGTCGTTAGTAGTCAGGGGCTGCGTAGGCGCCTCGCTGAGAACCGGACCACGTGTAGTCGGCTTTGGCGTGGTGTCGGTAGAGGCCGCGGCCCTCGTGCGTTGGTCCTTATCTTTGCGTTTTTTAGACAAAACTGTAGTCGGAGTATCCGACGACATAATGTAGTTAAATGTTTTTCCAAAATAATGCTGGGCGAACTCCGCCCGACGCTTAATGGTGCGTTTGTTGAATGTAGCACAAAAGCGACAGACCGAGATGTCGTGGTCTGGGCCTAAACAAGGTATACAGAGGGAATGGAAATCCTTATGCGGTATTTGCTTCCCACATGAAATACAATTATTAACTTTGTCTGACATCGGTCTGAGGCAAGAAAAGTTTCCCCAACGGGGTACTTAGCTTTCAAGAAGACTTTGGTTTCCAAATTTTCGTAATTTCAGGAGCTGGCCGACTGGCACTTGCGAACTGCTTCTGCTTCGGGCACCTCGCGGCAAGAAAGACGGAAGAAAATGGCGTCGGCTGGTTCCTTTATACCCCCTATCGCACTGACGTCAGGGAGGAAGCGACAACAACCGACGCCGGACCTAGACTTTGGAATTCGGCCGACCGAGGACCCGCCTGATGGCAGGAGAACCCATCTGTTATGACTGCAGCTGTATGCACGATAAACATCGAGAGCTGTGCTATTCACTCAGAGTTAATGCTTCTTTTCTGACAGAACCTAATCACATAACTTGCTTACGTTTAAACATTAGGGGATACACTGGCAAGATCAATGAAATTAAAGTTTGGGGGTATTTTTTTTTTTTAGATTAACCACCATTTTTTTTCTTAACACAACTGGAAGGATATTTGCTTGTACACAGCTCAAAGACTACAGACAGTATATTGATTTGTGTTTGCTTTGATAATATATACCTCACAAGTTCTTCCTCTTGCCCTAAGAGCAAATTTTTTGTTAAATTAAGGAAGTCTACATCTGTATTCATTTGGGCAGGAAAAAATAAGGGTGGTCTGAAATAAAATTACTCTTGCAATGGGTGTGGGTGACTGGGATTCCCAGACCCTGAGATGTACAATACGACAGTTGACTGGCATTCAATGACTATAACACTAGGTGGAAATTGTCTTTAATTTTACAAAATTACAGAGAAAAATGTTTGCTTAAAAGGAGCAGGTTTTGAAGAAGACAGAAATAACAGCTACAGATATGTCACTAATTAAACAGGTGATAAAGACTAACACTGGAGAATGGCATGAAGAGCTCTTGTCTACTAATTTGGCAAGGGAAGACAAAATGCATATTGAGCTAATCATAACAGATTTAAATAGATTTCCAAGGCTATACTGGAAACAGTTGATGGAGGGTGCTGTTCCCTTAAAGTGGGACAATTTAACAGAAATTACGGGGGGGGGGGGTAACTATAGAAATAGTACAGTTTTGTACCTACCATAAATGTAGATGTTCGAGTGTTCACCCTGCTGTAGTCATCACACTTGGGTTATCCTGTCTTCAGGCGGTCCCGCAGTCGGCCGGAATTCCAAAGTCTTGGTCCGGCGCTGGTTGCTGTCGCCTCATCCCTGACGTCAGTGCGCCATGGGGTATAAATAATGCAACCAACGCCATTTTCTTCAGTTTTTCTTGCCCCAGATGTCAGGTGCCCCCAAAAAGGTGGTCAGAATTAGTACCAAATGGAGTGAACACTGCACAAACACAAAATCCCTTCAGCTATAAGCAAATACATCAGTACGGCATAGCAGAGATTTAGCCAGTAGATCAGAGGGGATGGAGGGAGGGAGGGTAACCTGGACTGCAGCAGGGTGAACACTCGAACATCTACATTTATGGTAGGTACAAAACTGTACTTTTTGCTTAGCCATAGGGCTCTTTTCTAGTTGAGTGTGTACTTCCTTCCTGTGTAACTAAAGTACACTGACTTAACATTAGTTTCTCTGACCCTAATTTTTAAAGGTATACCTTGTATTTTTCTGGCTTTCTACACAAACATAGATTTCCTATATCAAAGCTGTACTTATCTGACATTGAACAAGTAACCCTTGTAAAAATCCTCAAAAGTGTATAATGTTGGTCTGTGTTTCCTGCTAAACATAAGTAACATTAAGTGCTGAGTGCAGGTTTTGGGCCCTTACATTAAACTTACCTCTGGTGTGGTGTCTTGAGTTAATCAAGGTCCCCCGTTAACCACTCCTACTGCCTTTTCTCTTCTCCCACCCCTATTTTTCCTCAAACAGGTTAAACTGCTACAACAGTAATTTCACCCTGCACTCTCTCACATAGCCCAGAAAAGTATACCCTGCAGCTATTAATTTATCCTGCAAGTGTATAACCTATAGATTAAAAGCAGCCTAAAGATTTGGTGTAAAAAGAAACAAATATAAATACAGCCAAAACATTACCTTAACATACCATAAGTCCAGGGAAATACTTGTAGTCAGTGTTAGCCCTGCTTCGCTCACCCTTGCTGCGCTCGGTCTCACTCTTCCCTCCTCTCTGCTCCTAATTCCCACCCACCCCCACTACTCCTACATTTAAACTACGCTCAGCCACTCCCCTCATACTAAGATCCTATCATTAAACATCCCTACCCCCACACCCATTTTTCTTCTCTTCCATTCTTCCACACCCTGTTGTGATAATCAACCATCAAATTTGGCCCACCCACCCCTAACAAAATGCAAACAAGTAAAGAAATGCTAATTACCCTAATGCCTATACTGTTTCTATTTTACCATCTTACTGCCTACGAACAAATACTTGACCATGGTATTCACTACCCACAAGGTCAAACAGACACCCACGACTACACACACAGCACCAAACACTGTGCCATCTCCAGAAAACCGAATATATGACCCTCAATAATATATCACCCCTGAAAAACCACAAAACACAATCCTGAAGACAAAGACTATATAAAACTAATAAACTCCTAAAGCTTAGAATATCCTGTCACTATAACCTTATAACACACGGGGATATTCATCCGAACCGTGGCCCACTCAGACCCAATAACCTCCACTCCCCTACCACATCCCCCACAGTCAAGCTACCCCTTTTTACTCCCACTAGTTCCCTCCTAGCATTTCACCTAAATATTAGATGTATTAACAGTAAGATTCCCAACCTACACGCCCTCCTAGCAACCCACTCCCCAGACATTGTGTGTCTTACGGAAACCTAGTTAAAACCTAGTACTTCGACAATGAAGTACTACCCCCAGGATATAGTATACACCGGTGAGACCCTGCTACTCGGAAAGGAGGTGGGATAGCAGTCCTTTACAAAAACACTCTGTTAATAGAGACACCATTCAACCACCCCAATTCAACAGTGCTGAACTCCTCATAACCAAATTACAGATTAACCAGTACAAATGTTTAAACATCGTCTGTGGATACGTTCCACCAGGCAACAACTTAAATACCCTAGAGGATATCCTGTACTAGTTGTGCACTACTTATCCCCAAGAAACCATAGTTCTTGGTGACTAACACCGACTGGCACCCCTGCTCCTCTGAACCCCCCTTCATTCCTATAAACTTATCTAGGTTTAAACAGACCATAACCTCTTCCACTAGGATAAACAAACTGACCAACAGGGAAAGTATCCTGGACTGGATTCCTAGTTAACAACCAACCCCAACTGTATACTGCTGGCACTCTCCCTGACAAACTTAGCGACCATTTTCTAACCTGTATCATAAAACATAAGGTAGGAAACCCTCGCCATACCAGATATAAAACAAACAGTGGGAAACAGAAAACACCTTGACACTGCAATATTACTAAACGAACTACAAACAGTTGACTGGTCAAAACTAAAAAAATCTACCATTAAACGAGGCTGTAGCTCACTTTAACACTAAATTCCTAAGTATTCTTGATTCCCATGCTCTAGCACGTACAATAAAATCTAGATCAAACACAGCACCATGGCTCACAAAAGAGACCAAATATATAAAATCAAAGCTAGAAACGGAGCCTGGGCCATCTGGAGAACAACCAAAGCCCCACTTGACCATCTAAAATATCGTCAACTCAGGAATGACACAAAAAAATCGTATTTTACTGGATAAAAAAAGCTTCTACCATAATCTCCTACAAAAACACCAAAACAACCCCAAAAGTTATGGGCAGGCTTAAATCAACTACTTCATCCAGGGCATTCTACCACCCCAACCCCGGCTAACCATACCCATAGATGTTCTTCGTGTTTCACTGTTGCAGTCATTACATTTGTGTAATCAGCTTGCAGGTTGCCCTCAGTCGGCCTGATTAACAAAGTCTTGGGTCCTGCATCAGTTGCTGTCCCTTCTTCCATGACGTCAGGTCGTCAGGGGTATAAAACATGCAGCCGATGCCATTACATCAGTTTTTCTTGCCCCAGATTGTCAGGTGCCCCCCTAATGGGAAGCAATTAAACAAAAAAAAAACAGAAAGGTATACCTCCAAGAAAAAAGCAAATACACCGAAAAGGCTTTTAAGCATAGTAAAGGATGGTAGAGGTATAGCCAAAAGAAGTTAGGGGGCAGGAGGGACATTTATGGTAAGTGTACACAACTGTATTATGTTCTTCGTGTTTCACTGTTGCAGTCATTACATTTGGGTAGATTCCCAAAGCTATGGTTGGGAGGAGGAGTTTAGATAGCATTAGGGCCAGCTATAAGGCCCTGCAAGACTGCAGTGGCAAAGCCAGCTCTGGATGTAGAGAAAATTGGCAAATGATAATGCTTGGTGAAAGTATGTACAGAACTCCAGGTAGCAGCTTCTATGATGGCCCTGGTAGGAATGCCTCTGAGAAAGGCTGTAGAAGTAGATGCAGCCCAGTGGAGTCATGTCTGATCCCCTGGGGGAAAGGTTTTCCATGGTGCTTGTAGCAGAAATGAATGCAATGGCTTATCCATTTAGAAATGGTTTGTTTTGAAATAACCTTCCCCTCTGACCTTGCAGCAAATACTACCAGCAGTTGTTCAGATTTTCTTTGAGGTTTAGTCCTGTCCAAGTAGAATCTAAGTTGTCTGTGCACATCCAAGTAATGCAGTATCCGTTCCCCTTTGTTCTGTGGATTGGGAAAGAAGGCTGACAAATGAATGGACTGATTAAGAGCTACACTGGATACCACCTTGGGCATGAAGGATGTGTTACCCTGCTGCAGTCATCACACTTGGTTAGAATCCCAAAGCTAAGGTAGGGGGGAGGTATCATAGAGGGTTAGTGGAGGCAATAAGGCCATGCAGAACTGCAGTGGCGAAGCCCGCCCTGGACTTACAGTAAAGAGGTAAGTGATAGTGTTTGGTAAAGGTGTGTACAGAACTCCAAGTTGCAGCTTCTAAAATTTCCTTGGTTGGAACCCCCCTGAGAAAGGCTGTAGAGGTAGCTGTTGCCCTGGTCGAGTGGGATCTAATGGTAGCAGGAACTGGTTTCCCATGATGGGTATAGCAGAAACGTATGCAATGACCTATCCATTTAGAAATGGTTTGTGTAGATATAGCCTTCCCTTGAGAAGCTGTAGCATAAGATACAAAGAGCTGGTCAGTTTTTCTGAAAGCCTTAGTTTTGTCCAAGTAGTAACAAAGCTGCCTGTGAATGTCCAAGGAATGCAGGAGTCTCTCACCTTTGTTCTGTGGATTGGGGAAGAAGGTGGGTAGGTGGATGGTTTGATTTAAAGCTACACTGGAAACCACCTTAGGCATAAAGGAAGGATTAGTTCGTAGAGAAACTCTGTCTTGATGAAAAATGAGGAAGGGTTCCACTGCCATTAGTGCCTGTAGTTCTGAGACTCTCCTAGCTGAAGTTATTGCTAGGAACAGGGCAGTCTTCCATGATAGGAACTGAAGATCTGCAGAGAAAGCTGGTTCAAAGGGAGGTAGCGTTAGTTTTTCCAGAACAAAGTTGAGGTCCCATGTTGGTGTAGGAGCTCTCCTGGGTGGTCTAATGTTTTTTGCCCCTCTGAGGAACTGCCTTAGAAGAGGATGTGAAAATAAAGGTGGATCCATGTCGTAGCGAGCTGAAGCATGGATTTTAATTGAGGAAAAGGAAAGTCCTTTGTGCAACATCTCAGATAAATACTGTAGAATGTGAGGCATGTGAGGCTGAATTGTGTCTTGGCCTTTAGCTTGGTTCCAGGCACAAAACCTTTTCCATTTGTCCGAATAAGCCTTCCTGGTGCTTGGCCTCCTGGCTTCCAGAATAACATCCAGAACTGCTTGTGAAAGAGGAGCTGGTTGGATGTTTAGTTGGTTTGCCATGCAGCCAGATTTAAAGTTTTGAGCTGGCTGTGAAGAATCTGTGTGAGCAAATGGGGTATTTGAGGCAATATCCATGGTGGGCTGTGAGCCATATTTTTCAATAGCGGGTACCAGTGCTGGCGTGGCCAGTCTGGGGCTATGAGAATCAGTCGTGGTCTCTCCTTTTTGACCTTCAAAAGAAGCTTTGTGAGGAGAGGTAATGGAGGGAAGGCATATGCTGTCAGGTTTTTCCAACTGAAAGAGAGAGCGTCCACTTTCCAAGCTTGATGGTGAAATGTCCTTGTACAAAATTTTGTCAGTTGGTAGTTTTGAGGACTGGCAAACAGGTCTATGTTTGGAAGGCCCCATTTTTGAGTTATCATTGCAAATATTTGTGGATCTAGTTTCCACTCGTGGGGATCTTTGATGTTTCTGCTGAAGTCGTCTGCCAATGTGTTCTTCTGTCCTGGCAGGAATTGAGCTTGTAACTGGACTTGGTAGGCCAGAGCTGTGTTCCATAAGATCATTGCTTGCCTGCATAGAGGGTAGGAATGTGTGCCCCCTTGTTTGTTTATGTACCACATTACTGTGGTGCTGTCTGTCTTTATTGCAAGTTGTCCTGGATGTAATAGATCCTTGAAGGCTGTCAGAGCTTTCTGTACAGCTAGCATCTCTTTTTGATTTATGTGCAGATTCCTTTGATCTGCAGTCCATAGGCCTTGAATGCATTGTCCTGCCATGTGTGCCCCCCAGGCATAGTCTGTTGTGATAGTTTGCCTGGCTGGGGGCAAAGTGAAAGGCTGACCCTTGTTGAGGTGACATGCCTGTGACCACCATAGAAATTCCTGTTGTAGGCAGGGATTGAGAGATATCATTGTGTCCAAGCTGTGGCTGTGCTGAGACCATACGCTTTTTAGGTACCACTGTAATTTCCTCATATGCAGCTTTGCAAATGGTATTAGTATGCAAGATGCCATGAAGCCCAAAGCCTGCAGAATTTCTCTTGCAGTTAATTGGGTCTTTGTTGCCATTGTCTTGAAATATTGAGTCAGTTGTAGTTGCTTGTCTGGGGTAAGATAAGCCTTCTGGGCCGTTGTATTCAAGCTGGCACCCAGGAATGTCATTTTTTGTGAGGGTACTAGTTTTGACTTCTTTTCATTTACTTGTGTACTCCAGACAGTTTAGTAGATGCTTCACAAAGGCCAGACGATGTAAGAGAATGTCTTTGCTTTCTGCTTGGATGAGGCAGTCGTCCAGGTATGGACATATTTGAATTCCTCTTTGTCTGCAGTATGCAATTACTGGTGCCAGGCATTTTGTGAAAACTCTGGGCGCAGTAGATAAGCCAAAGGGCAGTGCAGAGAATTGGTAATGGGTTGAACCTGCAATGAAACGGAGGTATCTTCTGCAACTTTGTCTGATAGGGACATGCAGGTATGCCTCCTTGAGGTCCAACGTTACTAGCCATGCTTCCTTGCCCAACATGGGAAGTAGCTGCTGTAGTGTTAGCATCTTGAATTTGGGTACTTGTAAGTGTTTAGAATTGAAAGGTCCAGAATTGGTCTCCAAGCATTGTCCTTTCTGGGCACTAGAAAGAGTCTTGAGTAAAATCCTTGGCCTTGCTCTCGAGTAGGTACCAGTTGAATGGCTCTCATGTCCATGAGAGCTGTAATTTGTTTTTGTGCCTCTACCCACTGATTTTGTGACAAGTTTGGCATTCCTCTTTTCATTGGCAAGGTGTGAAAGTGGAATCTGTATCCTCGTAAAATTATGTCTAGGACCCATTTGTCCTTTGTGACAATGTGCCAGTTGTCTGCAAAAAGTGCGAGTTCCCCCCCCAAGGGGGCTGCCAAGAGAGTATTGCTTGGCCAGATGAGGTGCAAGTCATTGAGTTTGCCTTCTGGTGGATTTAGACCTGTCTTCTCCTCCATTCTGTGTTGTAGTGCCCCATTGGCGAGGTTTCTACTGGGCTTGTGGTTGTCCTCTGCCCCTTGGGCGCCTGTATTTACCCCTCTGTGGTCTGTCAGTGGCTGGAAAGGACCAATTTTTTGTTGGCCAGCTTCTGCTGAAGCGAGGGGGTTGTACTTGTAGGAAATCTTTGACTGTCTGCATAGATTTTGCCTTATCTTCCATTTTCTTTAAAACTTCTTCTGCTTTAACTCCATAAAGAACATCCTGCTGTAAGGGAGCATCTAGCAGTTTTGCTTCAACATGATCAGGCAGAGTTTGCTCCTTTAACCAAGCATGCCTACGTATAACAGACCCAGTGACAGCTGCTCTGCAGGAGGCCTCTGAAGAATCAAACCCATATTGTAAGGTATGTTTGCCCACCTGCTCAGTGACGTGCAACAGATCCTGTACTTCTTTCAATTCAGATTGTTGGGGGAGGGAGGTTATTCTTTGCTTTAACTGAGAGATTAGAAATTGCTGATACTTAAGCATATGAAATTGACAATTCAGTGCCCTCATAGCTAGTGTGGCTGAGGCGTAAACCTTTTTCCCCCACCTGTCTAGTGCTCTGGAATCCCTCTCAGAAGGTACTGTTTTTAGCCATAGAAGCCTTAGCCCCCTTGGGACCCTGGAAGATAGTCTCTGGGTCAGCTACTGGGCTTTTGTAAAGAAATTTGTGGGAATCAGGCACTCTGTAGTATCTGTCAGGCTTAGCCGGAGCAGGAGGTAGAGAGTCTGGGTTGAAACTGGATTCTAAATAGACATCATCCACAATGTCCAAAACTGGTGGGATGGCAAGTGGTCTGTGTTGGGGGAGTAAAAGAAACTCTCTGAGCCTGTTCTTTGAATCAGAGTAGTTCTGACCTTCCCAGTGAAAATGTTCCCTCATAGTGTGTAAAGTTTCCCCAAAGGAGTAGTCTTCAGGAGGAGAAGCTGAGGGAATAGAGTCCTCAGCATCAGAATCTTCATAAGGAGAGAAGGAATAGTCTTGGTCCTCAGAGGAGTCTGAAGAAATGGACATTTGCTCAGAGGAAGCAGAATCTTCCTCTTGTCTAGGCCATTGTCAGGAGGGGGCTGTGAACCCCTGATTAAAGAAATCAAATCTTCAGCCATTTTGAGAATCTGTTTCTTAGGCATGGGGCCTTGAACAGGAGACTGAAGTGCAGTCCTTTTAGATTTAGGAGGAGTCTTCGACGTAGAAAACGTTTTAATGGTGAGAGTCGTTCGGTCTGAAAACACCTTCAGAAACCGATGGCGTTTCTGTAGCACCGTCTTTAGAAGCAAAGTCGTCGGAAGGACCTGAAGTAAAAGACTGCATCGGCCTGGTACATTCCGTCAAAATTTCCGTAGCGGTCTCAGGTTCCAGATCTGCGGTAGTCAGGGGCTGCGTCGGAGCCTCACTGAGAACCGGAGAACGGATCAGCCGAGGCCTCGGAATCCGGCTTAGGCCTGGTCTCTGTCCTTATCCCTGCGTTTTTTGTGCACGCCGGTAGTCGGTTGCTCCGATGGCATGGTGTAGTTAAATTTTCTACCAAAATAGTGTCATGCGAAATCAAATTGTCTTTTAATAGTACGCTTATTAAACCTAGCACAAAACCGACAAGAAGTGACGTCGTGGTCTGGGCCTAGGCAAGGTATGCAATAAGAATGAAAATCCTTATGAGGTATTTGCTTCCCACAAGAAATACAATTGTTAACTTTTTCTGACATCGGTCTGAGGCAAGAAAAGTTTCCCCAACGGGGTACTTAGCTTTATAGAAGACTTCGGTCTGAAATTCGAATTCGAAAATCTCAGGAGTCGGCCAACCGGCACTTGCGAACTGCTTCTGCTTCGTCACCGTGCTGCAAGAAAGACTGAATAAAATGGCGTCGGTTGCATTATTTATACCCCTGGCGCACTGACATCAGGGATGAGGCGACAGCAACCGGCGCCGGACCAAGACTTTGGAATTCCGGCCGACTGCGGGACCGCCTGACGACAGGATAATCCAAGTGTGATGACTGCAGCAGGGTAACACGATGAACATCTTTAACTTACTACTGGCATCTTTAAGAAAATTCAGATTATGTACTGTAAAAAGAAAGCAAACTGGCTCTTATGGGTGGAGCAGTAGTTTGCCCCATTCAAAAGCAAAACCACAAAGGTAAAGTTATTAGCATCCTGTACATGATGCATTGTGGAATGAAAACAAAGGAGACCAAGAAATTTAGACTGGTGTGGGAAAGAGACTAGATAAATCAATAGCTCAGCAAGAAAGGGATAAAGCAATGTTAGTCTCTAGGTATGCTCCAAGATGTCAACAGTTTGATTTGGAAGGCAATGTTTGTTTAAATGAAAGTCATGTACTTGCCATAAAGATAGATCTGTGTTGTCTTTTCCATCAGTCTCAAATATGTGGGTTGTCAGATTAGACTGGACTTACTGCCAGCATTTTAGAATGTTGGCCCCTAATCCTGAGATCCTCTCCAATAATGTCCTGCACTACCTCAACTCTTCAGATCAAGCTTGCCCCTGGGATACAAGATTCCCCTAAATATGAACACTGAGAAACATTAGACCAGATATAAATGGGTCTAAAGGCAGAAGACTTCATGAAGGCCAACAAGGTCTATCAGGAACCAAACATACAAATGGCAACTTGAATGGGGAATGGAAGGAAGACAACACAGATATAGTGCTATGTTATTTACATAACTCCCATATCCAATGTTGTCTCTTCTGTCCATCTCAACATGTTGGACAGAGTCCCCAGCCAGGAATATCCAGGTGGTACTAAGCGAGACCATTGTGGAGAACAGTAGTGCCAAAAGTAGACCTTGATCTAGACTGGATGCCAGGTTTGTAGTGACTTGCAAAGGTATGAGTATTAGACCAAGTAGCTGCTGAACACATTTCATCAAACGTAGTGTGGCTAAAGAAGGCTGCTGAGGCAACAAGTGCTTTACTGCAATGATATTTTGGTTTGGATGGTAAAGGATAATCCATTAGCCTTATAAATGAGTTACATTCAATAAGCCAGCTAAACAAAATGAACTGAGAAACCCTTTTCCTGGCATAATTCTGGAAAAGAACATAAACATCTGGTCAGATTTTCTTATGTCTTTTGTCATGTGTAAGTAAAAATGTAATTGCTGATGCAGATCAGAATAGTGAAGAATGTATTCCCCTTTATTGTTGAACTTTGGGAATAACACTTGCAAATGAATAGACTGGTTTAAGGTGGACTCAGATGCCTCCTAAGGCAAAAAGGCTGGATTAGTTCATAGTGATCCCTTCCCTTGTGACAAATTAAATAAGGAGTCTTTCTTTTTCTGGGCAAAGCAAAGCCTGAAATTCTGACACTTGCTTAGCAGAAGTCACTGCAACCAAAGACAGAGTTTTTTTCCAAGATAGAAACTTCAGGTCTACACTTACAGCAGCTTCAAATGGAGCTGTGGTTAAAGCCTGTAACACAAAGGACAGTTTGAAGGCAGGAAACAGATTCCTCGGGGGGTGGAGGGAGCCCTACAAAGAAAGGTCCATTCAAAAAGGCTTTAGGAAATCTCAGGGAATCTATGGTGGAATGATCCTGACCAACATGAAAATTAGAGATGACCACTAACTGGATCTTGATAGTCAAGCAGCTTGCTCCTAAATAAAAAAAAAGTTCAGCTAAGAAGAACAAGATTGCATGCAAGGGTGGTGAAAAAGGACTCAGACCTTTAGAAATGGGCCAAATACTAAATCTCCATCTTTTGCTGCTATAACTTTTCCTGGTGGAATATTTTTGAAATGAGGAAAGGATATAAACCACTATGGCAGACAGCCTGATTCCAGGCCATCACTAGAAGTGAAGAACCTAAATGGTTAGTTGAAGAGATTTGACATCAGAGTGAAAATGCCCCAATGTGGGCAAGATTAGATCCAGGACTGGACTCAGAAACCAAGGAGGGTGAACTAGATGAAACCTCAGAAAGGGGGAAAGAAGCTTGTCTGAGCCAGAAGGGGGCTATGACAATCACAGTCTCCTTGCAACAAGCTGCTTTCTGCAAAAACTTTACTATCAAGGGAATTGGGGGTATTTGTAAAAAAAAAAAAACCCGGTGCTAAGCATGGACTCTAGCACTCTGGGGAGTCAGGGCAAAGAAAGTACAGTTGTGCACACTTACCATAAATGTAGATGTTCGAGTGTATTCACTGTTGCAGTCACCACACTTGGATTATCTCTGCCTGCAGGTAGCCCTCAGTCGGCCCAAATACCAGAGTTTTAGGATTTCTGCGTCGGATACTGTCGCCTCTTCCATGACATCAGGCCGTTAGGTCTATAAAACAGGCACCCAACGCCATTACATCTTTTTTTATTGCCCCAAATGTCAGGAGCCCCCCAAACAGGAAGCTAGTATATGGTGGGGAACACCACCAGTAAAGTAAATACCACTGCCATTAAAAATGGCCATAGAAAGGAGAGGTAGAAAAGATAGAGAAAACCAGGGGGCTGGAGGGAGGGAAACCAGGACTGCAACAGTGAATACACTCGAACATCTACATTTATGGTAAGTGTACACAACTGTACTATGTTCTTCATGTTTCACTGTTGTAGTCATCACACACGGGTTGATTCCCAAAGCTGAGGAAGGGTGGAGGCAGTCAAGAAGTGTTAGGGCTGGCTAGCAGGCCTTGTAAGACTGCTGTAGTAAATCCAGCTCTGGCTTTAGAAAAAAATAGGTAAGTGGTAATGCTTGGTGCAGGTGTGTACAGAACTCCAGGTTGCAGCTACCAGAATGTCCCTGGTAGGGTCTCCCCTGAGAAATGCTGTAGAGGTGGAAGTAGCCCTAGTGGAATGTGGTCTGATCTCCTGTGGGGTAGGTTTTCCATGGTGCTTGTAGCAGAAATGGATGCATTTGGAAATGGTTTGCCTTGAAATGGCCTTGCTCTCTGCCCCTGAAGCAAAACTGACTTAGCAGCTGGTCAGATTTTCTGAAAGGTTTAGTCCTGTCAAGGTAGAACCTGAGCTGTCTGTGCACGTCCAAGGAGTGCAGGATCCTTTCCTCTTTATTCTGAGGATTAGGGAAGAAGGTTGGCAAATGGATGGATTGGTTTAGAGCCACACTGCGATACCACCTTAGGCATAAAGGATGGGTTAAGTCCTGAGGGAAACCCTTCCAGCATGGAAAATAATGAAGGGTTTCACAGCCATTAGTAGTGCCTGTAACTCAAGACACTCTTCTTGCTGAAGTTATGGCTAAAAGCAAGGCTGTTTTCCAAGTGAGGAATTTTAACTCTGCTGAAGCAGCAGGTTCAAAAGGGAGAAGTGTGAGCTTTTCCAGAACAAAGTTAAGGTCCCAGGCAGGAGTGGGTGCTCTCCTATGGGGTCTTAAGTTGTTAGCCCCTCTCAGGAACTGTTTGATGAGGGGGTGAGAAAATAGAGGTGGTTCAGTATTATAATGAGATGAGATGGCAGAGGCATGAATCCTAATGAAGGAGAAGGATAGGCCTCTGTGGATTAGCTCTGCTAGGTAATCCAGGATTTGAGGTAAGGAGGGCACTGTTGTGCCCTTTCCTTGAGACTGATTTCAAGAACATCTTTTCCACTTTTCAGCATAGGATTTCCTAGTACTAGGCCTTCTGGCTTCAAGAATGACATCCAGCACCTGTTTGCTGAGGGTTGCTGGTGGTGTATTCAGGGGATAAGCCAGGCTGCAAGGTTTAGGGTTTGCAACTATGGATGCAAAATCTATCCCTCCTGCTGAGACAGCAGGGTGGGGGTCTGATGAAGGTGCCAGGGTGGTACTGTTGTCAGACTGTGTAAGAGTGGGTACCAGTGCTGGCGTGGCCAGTCTGGGGCAATAAACATTGCTCTTGGCCTGTCCTGTTTGATCTTGAGTAGTACTTTTGAGAAGAGGGGCAGAGGGGGAAAGGCATAAACTGAGAGGTTTTCCCATTGGAAGGATAGGGCATCCACCTTACAGGCCCTGCTGTGAGGGTTCCTAGTGCAAAATTTGCTCAACTGGTGGTTTTTGGGGGAGGCAAAGAGGTCCACCTCCGGTGTCCCCCACCTCTGGATTAGAAGGCTGAAGGTGTTGGGCTCCAATTTCCACTCGTATGTGTCTAGGAGATTTCTGCTCAAGTCATCTGCCATTGAATTTTGTTTGCCTGGCAGGAATTGAGTTGTAGATGCACTTGGTTGCTCATGGCTGTGTTCCACAGGGCCATGGCTAACCTGCAGAGTGGGTAAGAGAATGGGTTCTCCCCTGCTTGTTTATATACCACATAACTGTGATGGTGCGTTTTTATCAGCAACTGTCCTGGAAGTATTAGGTATTTGAAGGCTGTCAGAGCATTCTGTACAGCTAGTATCTCTTTTTGTTTGATGTGCAGGAGGATTTGGCCTGGGCTCCACTTGCCCCAAATGCATTTGCTTGCCATGTGAGCCCCCCCCCCCCATGTATAATCCAATGCGTCTGTTGTCAGGGTTTGGCCGGTGAGGGGTTGAGTGAAAGGCAGTCCCTTTTTGTGGTTGCATGCTTCTGCCCACCAAAGGAACTCTGCCCACCCTTAGACAAGATATGATTGGAATGACTGTTTCCAGGTCCTGAGAATGTTAGCACCAAAGATTTTTTAAGTACCACTGAAGTTTCCTCATATGCAGTCTTGCATATGGAATTAGTAGAATGCATGAGGCCATGAACCCTAGGGCTTGCAGTATTTTCCTTGCAGATAGCTGGGTTTTGGTGGCCATTTGTTTGAAGTAGTTGGTCAAATAGACCTGTTTTTTTGGAGTGAGAAATGCCATCTAGGAAGTTATGTTCAAGCTTGCTCCCAGGAATACAATTTTTTGACTGGGCACCAGTTGTGATTTCTTTTCGCTGATGGTGTACACCAATGAAGTGAAGAGGCTTTTTACAAATGCCAGGTGCTGAAGTAGCAATTCCTGACTGTCTGCCTGAATCAGGCAATCATCCAAGTATGGGAAAATCTGGATATTTCTCTGCCTGCAGTATGCAATGGCTGGAGCCAGGCACTTTGTGAATACTCTGGGCACAGTAGATAAGCCAAAGGGAAGTGCCCTAAAGCGTAGATATTTCCTGCAAGACTCCCTTATGGGGATGTGCAGATAAGCTTCTTTTAAGTCTAGGGTGACTAACCAGGCATCCTTGGCTAGCATAGGGAGAAGCTGTTGCAGGGTAAGCATTTTGAATTTTGGGACCACCAGAAAGGTGTTGAGAATTGATAGATCCAGGAATGCGTGCCAAGAGCCCTCTTTTCTGGGCACCAGGAAAAGTCTGGAGTAGAAACCCTGCCCCCTTTGTTCTACTGGAACAGGCTGAATAGCTCTGACATTGAGCAGGGAAAGTACTTGCATTTGAGTCTATGCCCACTGGTATGGAGGAAGGTCTGGAAACCCACTTGGGGTTGGCAGTGAATGGAAGTAGAATCTGTACCCCTAGGATACAATGTTTAGGACCCAACGGTCCTGAGTAATGGACATCCAGTCTTTTGCAGGAAGGGCAAGTTTTCCTCCTAGGGGCACAAGTAATTTGGCAGGGCTGGGAAGGATAACTGAAAAGTCATTGTGAACTCTTTCCATAAGGGGGCGGCTTACCACTCCCTGTTTTTGAGGTGGGAGCACTCCATTTCTTAGATCTCTGCATACCCTGTAGTCTGTGTGGCCTGTTTCCCCTGGGTTTGGACTGAAGGCCTGGAAGGGGCTGGAAAGGACCAATTTTTTAGAAGGCCAATGCCTACTGAATCTAGGTGGCTGCACTTGTAAGAATTCTTTAACAGTTTGCATAGATTTAGCTTTTTCTTCCATCTTTTTAAGAACCTCTTCTGCTTTGGTGCCAAACAAACAGTCCTTATTTAAAGGAGCATCTAGTAATTTTGATTTGACATTATCTGGCAATGTTTGTTCCTTCAGCCAAGCATGCCTTCTCAGTACAGACCCCGTGACTACAGCCCTGCAAGATGCTTCTAAGGCATCAAAGCCACACTGCAAAGTATGCTTACTAACTTGGTTTGCAGAATGCATTAACTCTTGTAAATCTTTATTTTCTTCACAATCTGGGAGTAACATAATTTTTTGTTTAATTAGTTCCGTTGCTGGTACTTCAACATGTGAAACTGGCAATTCAATGCCCTGATGGCAGCAGCTGGAGAGGTATATACCTTCTTACCCCATCTGTCTAAAGCACTGGAATCCCTGTCTGAAGGGGTAGGGTTTTTGGCTGTAGTAGCCTTAATCCCTTTAGGTCCCTGGGAAATGGTCTCTGGATCTGCAGTAGGATTCCTAAGGAGAAATTTGTGAGAATCGGGTACTCTGTAGTATCTCTGTCAGGTTTTCTAGGGGCGGGGGTAAAGTGCCTAGAGTAAGACTGGATTCCATGAAGACATCTACAACATCCAGGACAGGGGGTATAGCTAGAGGCCTGTGCTGAGGCAACTCTAAAAATTCTCTGAGTCTCTTTTTGGACTGAGGGTATTCCTGCCTTTCCCAGCGGAAATGCTCTCTTAAAGTATGCAAGGTTTCACAAAAAGAAAAATCTTCTGGAGGGGAGGCAGAGGGAATGGATTCCTCTGCATCTGAATCTGAATCCTCATAGGTTGATAAGGGCATGTCCTGATAATCAGAAGGGTCAGAGTCATCGGACTCCTGGTCTGTAGAATCAGAATGAAACTCAGTTCTTTGTCTCTTAGCACGGGAAGGCTGGCTTCCCCTAATTAGGGTAATACGGTCTTCAGCCATTCTAAGCATTTGTTTTTGTGGCATGGGAGCTTGAGTGCGCACTTTGGTCATCTGTTTTCTAGGCGCAGTGCGTACTCTGGCCCTGAGAAATTCTGTAGTTTTGAATTAAAAACAAAGTTGTCGGTTTAATTCGAACATCGATAGGTCGGAATACACCGTAGGAAGCCGGTGCCTGCACAGCAGCTCTGGACCCATCCAAGGTAGAGACATCTCCAGGTTCCATAGTCAAAGAAGCATCTCACGGCATACCGGACTCCGCATGGGTCTCAGCAGAGGCCTGCGAATCTGTAGAAGTGGGCATCAGGGGCTGCAAAGGCACCTCACTGAGTACCGGCAGACTGGCGACTAACTTAACGGAAGTGTCTTCGGCAGTTTTGGACCTATGCCCTCTATCTCTGTCTTTATCTTTACGATTTTCGGAAGATCGGTAGTCGGATGGCTTATTGAAGCCATTTTGGAATACACAGAATGAGGGTGAAAGAATTTAGCGACAAAGATAGCCCGACGACGAATGGTTCGGGTGTTAAACAAGGCACAAAACTGACAACGAGGGACATCGTGGTCTGGGCCTAAACAGGTGATGGAGTAAGAATGAAAATCTCTGTGAGGTATTTGCTTTCCACAGGCAAGACAAATGTTAACTTTTTCTGACATCGGTTAGAGCAAGAAAAAAGGATCCCCAATGGGGTATTTAGCTTCAGGTTTGAAACTCGAAAAATGAAAATTTCAGGTAGCGGCCGACTGGCACTTGCGAACTGCTTCTGCTTCGGGCTCCTTCTTGACAAGAAAGACTGATGTAATGGCATTAGCTGCCTGTTTTATACCCCTGATGGCCTGACGTCATGGAAGAGGCGACAGCACCCAACACAGAAATCCTAAGACTCTGGTATTCAGGCCGACTGAGGGCTACTTGCAGGCAGATAACCCAAGTGTGATAACTGCAACAGTGAAACACGAAGAACATCTTCCTATATTTTATGTTGCAATGACTTGCAAACAGGTCACATCAAGGTTGGCCGCAGAGGCCATCACTGCTGGATTGAAAAACCACCGGTGAGGCATTAGAATACTTCTGCACAACTTGTCTGGTAGGATGTTGGATTGCTCCATGATGTGCATTGGGACAAGAAAGCATTGGGAAGAAATTAACCATTGCCACATCCTCATGGCCTCTTGTCCAAGTCTCTCTAATGCTCCAAGAGGACCTCACAGTCCTACAGGATGTAATGGGAGACTGCTTAGTGGGCAAGGGTGGGGGCCTGTCTGAGTTCTGATGCCTATGCAATGGTGGTTAGGTCCAAGATGGTGACGGCTTAGAGGAAACCAGCAGCTCCAGAGTGGCTGCTAGGGTTGGGAAATGGAACTCAGGATCCGCAACCAAAAAAAGACTCAGTACTTCTGAAAGCCAGGACCAATGCAACTCTGAAATGAAGCATGTAGAAGAGACACCACCAGATGTGTCTTTATACACCAGCCAGTCTGTCAAAATGTTTTCCACAGTAAATCCACATTCAAAGAGGTATAACAGTGGCACTCTATGTGATTTTCATTATATGTTTTGGGAATACCCCATTTCAAATTCACTAAAACAAGACTTTCATGTAATATGTTAAAGAATTTGGCTAAGTTAGGTTAATATTGCTGTCTTTATTCCAGATTAGTATAATTACTGGAACCACATTAATCCGAACTGAAAGAAAGTACAGTTGTGTACATTTACCATAAATATAGATGTTCGAGTGTATTCACTGTTGCAGTTATTACATTTGGGTTATCTGCTTGCAGTAGCCCAAAGTCTTGGGTTCTGCGTCGTTGCTGTCTCTTCTTCCATGTCATTCAGGGGTATAAAACATGCAGCCGACGCCATTACATCAGTTTTTCTTGCCCCAGATATCAGGTGCCCCCCTAATGGGAAGCAATAAAATCTATAATACAAGGAAAAACCTCCAACAAAAAAAGCAAATACACCAAAAAACTTTTTGAGCATAGTAAGAGAGAGTAGAGGTATAGCCAAAAGATGAAATGGGGCTGGAGGGAGGGTAAACAGGACTGCAACAGTAAATACACTCGAACATCTACATTTATGGTAAGTGTACACAACTGTACTATGTTCTTTGTGTTTCACTGTTGCAGTCATTACATTTGGGTAGATTCCCAAAGCTAAGGTTGGGAGGAGGAATTTAAATAGAATTAGGACAAGCTATAAGGCCCTGCAAGACTGCAGTGGCAAAACCAGCTCTGGATTTAGAGAAAATTGGCAAATGATAATGCTTGATGAAAGTATGTACAGAACTCCAGGTAGCAGCTTCTAGGATGTCCCTTGTAGGGGTTGCCCCTGAGAAAGACTGTAGAGGTAGATGCAGCCCTGGTTGAATGGGGTCTGATGCCCTGTGGAATAGGTTTTCCATGCTGCTTATAGCAGAAATGAATGCAGTGGCCTATCCATTTTAAAATGGATTGCGTTGAAATAGCTTTCCCCTCTGTCCCTGCAGCAAATCCCACCAGCAGTTGTTCGGATTTTGTTTGAGGTTTAGTCCTGTCCACGTCGAATCTAAGTTGTTTGTGCACATCTAAAGAGTGCAGTATCCATTCCCCTTTGTTCTGTGGGTTAGGAAAGAAGGTAGGCAAATGAATGGACTGATTAAGAGCCACACTGGATACCACCTTTGGCATGAAGGAGGAATTGGTTCTGAGGGACGCCCTGTCCGCATGAAAGATGATGAAAGGTTCCACTGCCATAACGGCCTGTAACTCAGATACCCTTCTTACAGAAGTGATTGCTAAAAGGAAAGCTGTTTTCCAAAAAAGGAATTTTAAATCTGCAGTAGCAGCTGGCTCGAAAGGAGGAAGAGTGAGTTTCTCCAAGACAAAGTAAAGGTCCCAGGCTGGAGTTGGAGCTCTCCCCGGTGGCCTCAAATTGTTGGCCCCTCTGAGGAACTACTTGAGCAGTGGGTGAGAGAAGAGGGGAGGCTCTGTACTATAATGAGCTGAAGTGGCTGAGGCATGAATTTTGATGGAGGAAAAGGACAAGCCCTTATGAAGCATCTCAGTCAAATATTGTAGAATCTGAGGTAAACTGGGCACTGCTGCTTTCATCCCTTGAGATTGGTTCCAGATACAAAATCTTTTCCATTTTGCAGCATAAGATTTTCTAGTAGTAGGCCTCCTAGCCTCTAAAATGACATCCATCACTGATTTACTGAGGGGTGGTAAGGAAGAGATTAGGTAATTAGCCAGGCTGCTAAGTTCAGGGATTGCAGCTGAGAGTGCAGAATCTGGTTCCCCTGCTGAGACAACAGGGAAGAAGTCTGAGCCAGGTGTCATGGGGCTAAGCATGACACACTGTACAGGAGGAGGTACCAGTGTTGATGTGGCCAGTCTGGTGCAATTACAATTGTTCTTGGCTTGTCCTGTTTGATCTTTAGTAGTACCTTGGGGAGCAGAGGCAGAGGAGGAAAGGCATAAACTGATAGTTTTTTCCAGCTGAAGGATAGAGCATCCACTTTCCAAGCTAGTTTGTGGGAGTCCTTGTGCATAATTTGTCCAATTGATGGTTTTGGGGCGAGGCAAACAGGTCTATATCTGGGCTCCCCCATTTGCTTGCCAACATGTTGAAAATCCTTGGTTCCAGTTTCCACTCGTGTGGGTCCATGAGGTTTCTGCTTAGCCCATCTGCCAGTGTATTTAGTTTTCCTGGCAGAAATTGAGCTTGTAGATTTACTTGGTAGCTTAAGGCTGTGTTCCACAATGCCATGGCTAGTCTGCAGAGGGGGTAAGAGTGTGTACCTCCCCTGCTTGTTTATGTACCACATGACCGTGGTGTTGTCCGTCTTTACCACGAGTTGTCCTGGAAGAATGTGGTCCTTGAAGGCTGCCAGAACATTCTGTACAGCTAACATTTCCTTCTGATTTATGTGCAGGTGCATTTGGCTTGGGTTCCATTTGCCCTGAATGCACTTCCCTGCCAGGTGAACCCCCCATGCATAGTCTGATGCGTCTGTTAAGGTTTGGGTGGCAGGGGGTAGTGTGAATGGTAGTCCCTTGTTTTGGTGGCAGGCCTCTGCCCACCAAAGGAACTCTAGGCATAGACAAGGTATGATAGGAATCATAGCTTCTAGATCCTGTGAATGTTGACACCATCGGCTTTTGAGATACCATTGCAGTTTCCTCATATGCAGCCTTGCATATGGAATTAGAAGAATGCAGGAGGCCATGAACCCCAAGGCCTGCAATATTTGCCTTGCAGATAACTGGGTTTTTGTGGCCACTTGTTTGAAGTAGGTTGTCAAATGAGTCAGTTTCTCTGGAGTGAGGAAAGCCATCTGGAAAGTTGTATTCAAGCTTGCTCCCAGGAATATAATTTGTTGACAGGGTACTAGGTGTGATTTCTTTTCATTTATGGTGTACCCCAGACAAGTCAGTACCCTTTGAACAAAGGCCAGATGATTCAAAAGTATGTCCTGGCTTTCTGCCTGAATTAGACAATCGTCCAGGTATGGATATATTTGAATATTTCTTTGCCTGCAGAATGCAATGACTGGAACTAGGCACTCTGTGAATACCCTGGGTGCAGTAGATAAGCCAAAGGGCAGTGCAGAGAACTGATAGTGCATGTCGCCTGCTTTGAAGAGTAGGTATCTTCTGCAAGACTCCCTGACAGGGATGTGCAGATATGTTTGAGTCTAATGTTGCCAACCATGCATCTTTGCCTAGCATAGAAAGCAGCTGGTGAAGAGTCAGGATCTTGAATTTTGGAATCACCAGAAAGGTATTTAGAGTAGAAAGGACCAGGATAGGACGCCATGTATTGCCTTTTCTGGGTACCAGAAAAAGTCTCAAATAGAAACCTTGTCCCTTTTCCTCTTCTGGTACCAAATGAATAGCCCCCATGCTTAAGAGAGAGTACTTGATTTTGGGCCTCTGCCCACTGATTTGGGGGTAGATCTGGCCACCCGCTTGGTGTTGGTAAGGTGTGGAAGTAAAATCTGTATCCTTGGGGCACTATATTTAAAACTCATTTGCCCTGGGTAATGAGTTCCCAGTTTTTGGCCTGCAGACCAATCTTTCCACCTAAAGGAGCATTCAGTTGGGAAGTGCTTGGAAGTTTTAAAAGCAAATCATTGAGATAGTTTTCCATGGGGGGAGTCTTACTACTCCCTGATTTGGGTGTGGAAACCCCCCCACTGCTTAGTCTTGTGTGTCCCCTGAGACTGAAACGTGGGGTTTCTGCTGTGTCTGGGTTTGGTTTGAGAAGACCTGGAAGGAGCTGGAAAGGACCAATTCTTAGAGGGCCAGTGCCTACTAAATCTAAGAGGCTGAACTTGTAAGAAATCTTTAACAGTTTGCATAGATTTAGCTTTATCTTCCATCTTTTTAAGAACTTCCTTAGCCTTGTTGCCGAACAGGCGGTCCTGATTTAAGGGAGCATCCAACAATTTAGCTTTAACATGATCAGGCAAAGATTGCTCCTTAAGCCAAGCATGGCCTCTGAGCACAGACCCAGTAACAGCAGCCCAGCAAGAGACCTCTAATGAATCAAATCCACATTGCAAAGTATGTTTTCCAACCTGTTCAGCAGAATGCATTAAATCCTGTAATTCTTTATTTCCCGCATAGTCAGGAATCAACATCCTTTTCTGTTTAAGCAATCCAATAACATGTTGCTGATACTTTAACATATGAAACTGGCAGTTTAAAGCCCTAATGTCCAAGGTTGCAGAATTGTAAACCTTCTTACCCCATCTATCCAGCGCCCTGGAGTCTCTATCAGAAGGGGTAGGATTTTTAGCAGTAGAAGCCTTAATGCCCTTGGGTACCTGTGAAATAGTCTCTGGATCCGCAATAGGATTTTTTAAAAAGTAACTTGTGTGAATCAGGAACCCGGTAAATCCTGTCAGGTTTTCTGGGAGCAGGAGGCAAAGAATCAGGGACCAAACTAGATTCCAAAAAAGCATCAACAATGTCTAGTACAGGAGGAATAGCTAAAGGCCTATGCTGATTCAGGAGTAAGAAATCCCTAAGCCTCTTTCTTGAATCAGAAAAATCCTGTCTTTCCCAGTGGAAATGCTCCCTTAGAGTATGTAAGGTTTTACCAAAAGAAAAATCCTCCGGAGTGGAAGCAGAGGGAATAGAGTCCTCTGCATCAGATTCCTCATAAGTAGATAAGGGCAAATCCAGATAATCAGAAGAATCCGAAAAATCAGAATCCTGGTTCAGAAGATTCATAAATAACTTCAGTCCTAGGTCTCTTAGAAGGGGGAGGGTGGCTTCCCCTGATTAGAGTTATAAGATCTTTAGCCATTATCATTTGTTTTTTGGGCATAGAGGCCTGAGCATGCGGCCTGGGCATCATTTTTTTAGGCATGGTTCGAGACTTAGGCCTAAATGAAGAAGGAGGCGTTGGTTTAATATGCAAGTCCGTAGGCCTGAATACACCCTCAGAAGCCAGTGCCTGCACAGCGGCTCAGGACCCATCTAAGGTAGACACATCCATAGTTGAAGCATCTTGCGGCATATCGGACTCCGAGTGGATCTCAGTAGAGGCCTGCGAATTAGAAGTAGTGGGTATCAGGGGCTGTGAAAGCACCTGAGTGCCGGCGAATTGGTGACTGGCTTAGGAGAAGCGTCGTCGGCAGTTTTGGACCTCGGCAGCCTGTCTCTGTCTTTATCTTTGCGTTTTTTCGAAATCCCGGTATTCGGATGGCTAACCGACGACATTTCTGGATAATTAAACCGAGAACCGAAATATTTAGACGCAAAAATATACCGACGACATATAGTGCGCTGATTAAATAAAGCACAAATCCGACAGCAAGGAACATCATGGTCAGGGCCTAGGCAAGGAATACAGTACAAAGGAAAATCTTTATGAGGTATTTGCTTTCCACAAGTAATGCAATTATTAACTTTTAGTGACATCGGTAAGGAGCAAGAAAAAGTTTCTCCAACGGGGTACTTAGCTTTAGTTGAAGACTTCGGTTCTGAAACTCGAAAATGAAAATTTCATGAGTCGGCCGACCGGCACTTGCGAACTGCTTCTGCTTCGGGCACCGCATGGCAAGAAAGATTGATGTAATAGTGTCGGCTGAAGTTTTATACCCCTGATGACCTGACGTCATGGAAGAAGGGACAGTAACCGATGCAGGACCCAAGACTTTGTTAATCAGAAGCAAGCAGATAACCCAAATGTAATGGCTGCAACAGTGAAACACGAAGAACATCCATGTTTGATTTTATACTGTTGGCTACCAAAACTCAGTTACTAGAAAACAAAAACAAGAAGTCTGTCCTATGTCTGACATAAATCTAGACTTAACTACATAGAATTTGAGTCTTTCAGAAAAGACAGTAGCAAAATGGACTCTCTCAATTTTGAGTATGACTTTGTACTATAACACTGACAGACTTTTTCTAATGCTGTCAAGTCTCCAGAAGTTTTGCAGTTAATATAAAGTACAAGTTTATGGCAATAGATTTGGTTTGGGCGCAGTTCTTTCATTCTGGAACTGCAACCCACCGTAAATGCTTGGTAGAAGTTTTGAATAACTATCTGACACGCTTAAGAGTGTTATTCAAATGTACACCTATATTACCTGATCTTTATGAGATTGTGCAAGATGCTTGTTGCTTGTAACTGTAAGCATCATGCCCCACGAAAAAAGCAGTTGACTATTAAAGAAAAAAAATCTCATGTCCAATCCATAAAAATGTACTTTTACCAAAAACAAAAAGGATGTGGAGTCAATTAAACAAAGCACTACTTTAAACACTTATTATAATGATCACTGT
Organism: Protopterus annectens; assembly: GCF_019279795.1. Classification (NCBI taxonomy): domain Eukaryota; kingdom Metazoa; phylum Chordata; order Ceratodontiformes; family Protopteridae; genus Protopterus; species Protopterus annectens. Next base: position 426,587,843 of record NC_056749.1, read on the forward strand.
CAACAGCTGCAAAAAAGGTTTCAGGGGAACAGTCAGTTTTGCATTACGTCCAGATATGTGAAAATGCATAACTGGCCAAAGTGTCCATCAAATGAGGCTTCTGTCTGGCGGTAGATTTCTCTGAGTGTAACAATGTCAGAGTTGTTAAATTAAGGAAGTAGGGGGGCATGGCCATGGAGCACAACTTTCAATGGGCACATCTCACAGCAATATTGGGTAGGACATGTACAGTTGAGATGTCAATTTTGTCAACTCCTCCTTTCCAACTTTGGACATCTCAAAAGGTGGTAATGCTACATGTCGACAGTATGTGACAAAAATGTAGAATTTTTGCTCCCCTTGCTTTATCCTATCCCACAGTAACCCAGTGCCTCATATCTATGGCTGGGTTAGCCAGTCTCTCCTAAGACCCCCGGACTTCCTCCTTTACAGGATGGGGCTGGTGCAGATGGACATCCTAGCAGGTCTGGCCATCCAACCGTGTGTGTGTGTGTGTGTGGGGGGGGGCATATTTTAATTTAGTGGCCTACCGCATTGCTCCTCTTGCCTCTTTTCAGTACCAGTGGTTGCCTTCTGAGAAGCTGAGTGAAATGGGAATGTGCAGCGTTTCACCTGCCAGCGCACCATCTCAGCTGGGTCCAACATCCTGTTCTTCCTTGGACCACACCCATCTAGTGTGATGTCTTCACCAGAAATCATTACAAGGAACACTCACATAACCACCCATCCACCCCTCCCTCCCTGCTAATCCATTAATCACCTGACCCACTAATAGAACCTGGGTCACCTGAGCCATAGTCAGGGCTTTATCCATATACGTCACTGGAGAGGCTGAAGAAAAAATAAGACAGATATTGAAGCATCTCTCTTCTCATACGAAGCCACTCTAGTGCTTTTTACATGTTTCTGGATAAATAGAGCCGTGTTCACTTCACCCAGCATACATCTTTCTTATTTTTTTACATCAGAATTTGTAATTGCCATCTTTACAGCTGTGGTATCACTGCAGAGTTGTATCAATGCTAAACAACAGCTTTTTGACAAAACAGCCAATAACTTGCACTGTTTATAAATAACCCAAACATCCAATTCAAAACATGAAACAATATGAAATCATGCTGCTTCTACCCAATACAATGAACACTACACTCTATTCATACTAACCTTTCTCAAACAATTGTATACTTCTTCCACTCCAAAACAGTTTTAAGAAAAAGTAACCCACTTAATAAGCAAAAATGTTTTAGTGGGGGGAGGGGGGAGCAACAACCACAAAAAGCCATCTCTCGTTTAACTTGACAGTATGCATATGGTAGACAGGACAAAAATGGAGGGGGCATAGCTATTTGATTTAACAGCAACCTTATTCTAGACAGCCTACAACAAAATAATTCTGGCTTTGATAATGCAGAATATTTACAAAATTTAAGATCAACTTCCCCCAAAAACTTTTAAACATAGTTTAAACCTATATACAGTCGATATAAAAAGTTTACACACTCCTGTTAATATGCCATGTTTTGTGATATAAAAAGTGAGACCACAATAAATAATTTCAAAAGTTATCCCACCTTTGATGTGACCTATAACCTGTACATTTCAAATGAAAACAAATCTGCTAGGGGAAAAAAAATAAAAAATAAAAAACGTACAATGTGCTGGTTGTATAAGTGTGCACACCCTTAAACTAATACTTTGCTGAAGCACCTTTTGATTTAATTATAGCATTCAGTCTTCTTGGGTACACATCTTCCATCAATTAAAGAGACTTATTAACCCCAAATAAAGTTCAGCTGTCCTAGTAGGATTTTTCGGACATTTACTCAGTTGCCTGCTACAGCAAAAGCCATGGTTCACAGAGAGCTTATGAAGCAGCAAAGGGATCTCATTGTTGAAAGGTATGAGTCAGGAAAAGGGTACAAAAAATTTCCACAGGATTGGATATACCATGGAACACAGTGAAGACAGTCATCAAAAAGTGAAGAAAATATAGGACAACAGTGACATTGCAAAGAAATGGATGTCCCTCCAAAATTGATCAAAAGACAAGACGAAAACTGGTCAGGGGGGCTGCCAAGAGACAGTACAGTTGTGTACACTTACCATAAATGTAGATGTTCGAGTGTATTCACTGTTGCAGTCATCACATTTGGGTTATCTGCCTGCAGGTAGCCCTCAACCGGCCTGAATACCAGAGTCTTGGATTCCTGCATCGAATGCTGTCCCCTCCTCCATGACTTCAGGTTGTCAAGGGGTATAAAACATGCAGCTGATGTCATTACATCAGTTTTTCTAGCCCCAGATGCCAGGTTCCCCCACAGTGGGAAGCAATTATATGTTATGGTACACCTCCATCAAAAAACAAATACACCAGAAAACTTAAATACACTAAAGCCATGGCCTGAAGCTCAATGCCAAAAAGTGTATTGTCATCCCCTTTGGTAAAAACTCTGTACTCATGAACTACCACATAGCTGGTAGTCTACTTAATGCCGAAAATGTGATGAGACCTTGGGACACAGGTGGACAGTAGTCTCTCCTTTGATAATCACATCGCCACAGTGGTCAGAAAATCCTTCTACGTGGCTCATCTCATCACAAAAGGATTCTCATCCAGAAAAAAAGAGGTCATTGTTCCCCTCTACTCATCACTCATTACACCCATTATAGAGTACAACGCCCCTTTTGGTATGTACCTCACAAGACATCTACAACAACTGGAAAGACCACAGAAATACCTCACAAAGAGGATTACTGGCCTCAAACAGATGCCCTATGCAGACTGTCTCAAAAAGCTACAGCTTTACTCCATCACATATCGCCTACTCAGGGGCGATCTCTGCCTAACATACAAAGCTATGTCAAACCCAGAGCTGTTGGACATGCTCCACTTAAAGAAATCCCAATCCCTTCGAGCTACACGCTCTAGGGACCTTAACCTTGTCACCACAATAAAAAGAACATGCTGGAGGGATAGATTCCTGTCCCAGAGACTTCCCATACTCTGGAACAGACTACCTATGTCAAACAGAGCTCCTCATTAGCACTCTTCAAGAAAAATCTTGATGATTGGACGGGAAATGGGAAATTCACCCCGGGGATCACTTCTGTGGCTCTGCTCGACAGGGGCACAGGAAAATAATTTTCTTGGGTGGCGAAAGCCAGGGTACATTTTTTGGCTAGGCTTGTATGGGCCCTAGGGCTGATAGCCTAGTACCTACCTATGAACCTATAAACAAGAAGGAAAGGTAGAGCCAAGAGAAGTCAGGGGGCTGGAGGAAGGGTAACCATGACTGCAACAGTGAATACACTCGAACATCTACATTTATGGTAAGTGTACACAACTGTACTATATTCTTCATGTTTCACTGTTGCAGTCCCCACATTTGGGTTGATTCCCAAAGCTAAGGAAGGGAGGAGGAAGTTAGAGAGCATTAGGACCAGCTATTAAGCCCTGCAAGGCTGCAGTGGCAAAACCAGCTCTGGATTTAGAAAAAATAGGCATGTGGTAATGCTTGTTGAAGGTATGCACAAAGCTCCAGGTAGCAGCTTCTAGGATGTCCCTGGTAGGAACTCCTCTGAGAAAGGGTGCAGAGGCAAATGCAGCCCTGGTGGAATGTGATCTTATCCCCTGTGGGGTAGGTTTTCCATGGTGCTTGTAGCAGAAATGAATGCAATGGGCTATCCATTTAGAAATGGCTTGTTTGGAAATGGCCTTCCCCTCTGCCTCTGCAGCAAAGCCAACTAGCAGCTGTTCAGATTTTCTGAGAAGTTTAGCCCTGTCCACGTAAAATCTAGGTTGTCTGTGCATGTCCAAAGAGTGCAGTATTCGTTCTCCTTTGTTTTGTGGATTAGGGAAAAAGGTAGGCAAATGAATGGACTGATTTAAGACAACACTAGACACCACCTTGGGAATAAAGGAAGGATTGGTCCTGAGGGAAACCCTGTCTGCATGGAAGATAACGAAGGGTTCCACTGCCATGAGGGCCTGTACTTCAGGACACTCTTCTTGCTGAAGTGATGGCTAGAAGGAAGGCTGTCTTCCAAGAAAGGAATTTCAAATCTGCTGTTTCAGCTGGCTCAAAGGGAGGGAGAGTGAGCTTTTCCAATATAAAGTTAAGGTCCCAGGCTGGATTACAGCCTCTCCTGGGGGGGGGGGGGTCTTACGTTTTTGGCCCCTCTTAAGAAATTGCTTTAGCAGGGGGTGAGAGAAGAGGGTTGGCTCAATATTATAATGTGCTGAAATGGCAGAGGCATGAATTTTAATTGACGAGAAGGATCGGCCCTTGTGGAGCATTTCTGTTAAGTACTGAAGAATATGAGGTAAGATGGGCACCGTTGTGCCCATCCCCTGAGTGTGGCTCCAGGAACAGTATCTTGTCCACTTTTCAGCATAGGATTTTCTAGTACTAGGCCTCCTTACCTTCAGAATGACGTCTAGCACCTGCTTACTGAGGGATGCTATTGGAGAGCTCAAGGAATTGCCAAACTGCAAGGTTCAGGGTTTGAAGTGGAGGGTGCAAAATCTGGCCCGCCTGCTGGGACAGCAGGGAAGGGGTATGAAGCAGATGCCATGGTTCCAGCAGTGTTATACTGCGCAAGAGGGGGTACCAGTGCTGGCGTGGCCAGTCTGGTGCAATAAGTACTGTCCTTGGCTTGTCCTGTTTGATCTTTAGCAGAACCTTTGAGGGGAGAGGCAGAGGGGGAAAGGCATAAACTGAGAGGCTTTCCTAGGTAAAGGGCAGGGTATCCACTTTCCAAGCTTGACTGTGGGAAGTCCTTGTACAGAATTTGTCCAATTGGTAGTTTTGAGGGGAGGCAAACAGATATACCTCTGGAGTCCCCCATTTGTTCTTCAAGAGGTTGAATATTTTTGGTTCCAGTTTCCATTTGTGTGGGTCCATGAGATTTCTGCTTAGGTCATCTGCTAGTAAATTTAGCTTTCCTGGCAGGAATTGAGCCTGTAGGTGCACTTGGTAGCTCAAGGCTGTGTTCCACAGAGCCATGGCTAGTCTGCAGAGGGGATATGAATGGGTCCCCCCTGCTTGTTTATGTACCATATAACAGTGGTGGTGTCCGTCCTTACCACTAATTGTCCTGGAAGAATGTGATCCTTGAAGGCTGTCAGAGCATTCTGTACAGCTAACATTTCTTTTTGATTGATATGCAGGTGCATTTCACTTGGGTTCCCATTGCCCTGAATGCACTTCCCTGCCAGGTTAGCCCCCCATGCATAGTCTGATGAGTCTGTTGTTAGGGTTTGGGTGGCAGGGGGTAGAGTGAATGGTAGTCCCTTGTTTTGGTGGCAGGCCTCTGTCCACCAAAGGAACTCTAACTGTAGGCAAGGTATGATAGGAATCATTGCTTCTAGATCCTGCGAATGTTGACACCATAGGCATTTTAGATACCATTGTAGTTTCCTCATATGCAGTCTTGCATACAGAATAAGGAGAATGCAGGAGGCCATGAACCCCAAGGCTTGCAGTATTTGCCTTGCAGATAGCAGGGTTTTTGTGGCCATTAGTTTGAAGTAAGCGGTCAAATTAATTTGTTTCTCTGGCGTGAGGAACGTCATCTGGGAAGTTGTGTTCAAGCTTGCTCCCAGGAATATAATTTGTTGACAGGGTACAAGATGTAATTTATTTTCGTTTATGGTGCACTCCAGACAAGTTAGCACCTTTTGTACAAACGCCAGATGATTCAAAAGTATGTCCTGGCTTTCTATCTGAATTAGACAATCATCCAGGTATGGGTATATTTGAATATTTCTTTGCCTGCAAAATGCAATGACTGGAGCTAGGCAATTTGTGAAAACCCTGGGCGCAGTAGATAAGCCAAAGGGCAGTGCAGAGAACTGATAGTGCATGTAGCCTGCTTTGAAGCGTAGGTAATCTTCTGCAAGATTCCCTGATTGGGATGTGCAGGTAGGCTTCCTTTAAATCCAGTGTTGCCAACCAGGCATCCTTGCCTAGCATAGGAAGCAACTGGTGAAGAGTTAGCATCTTGAATTTTGGGATCACCAAAAAGGTGTTTAGGATAGAAAGTTCCAGGATAGGACGTCATGAGTTGTCTTTTCTGGGTACCTGAAAAAGTCTTGAGCAGAAACCTTGTCCCTTTTCCTCTTCCAGTACAGTCTGAATAGCCCTTATGCTTGAGACAGAGTGTACTTGCTTTTGAGCCTCTGCCCACTAATTTGGGGGTAGATCTGGCCAACCGTTTGGGGTTGGTAATGTGTGGAAGTGAAATCTGTATCCTTGGGAAACTATATTTAAAACCCATTTGTCCTGGGTAATTAATTCCCAGTTTTTTGTCTGCAGAGCAATCTTTCCCCCTAAAGGAGCAGTCAGTTAAGAAGGGCTTGGAAGTTTTAAAGTTCAGTCATTGAGAAAGTTTATCCACTGCTTAGTCCTGTGCGTACCTTGGGACTGAAGCCTGGGTGTTCTGCTGGTTCTGGGTTTGGACTGAGAAGGTTTGGAAGAGGCAAGAAAGGACCAATTTTTAGAGGGCCAATGCCTACTAAATCTTGTAGGTTGTACCTGTAGGAAATCTTTAACAGTTTGCATAGATTTATCTTTTTCCTCCATCTTTTTAAGTACTACTTCTGCTTTGTTGCCTAACAGGCAGTCCTGATTTAAGGGAGCATCCAGCAATTTAGCTTTAACATGATCTGGCAAAGGTTGCTCCTTAAGCCAAGCATGCCTTCTAAGTACAGACCCAGTGACAGCAGCTCTGCAAGATGCCTCTAGTGAATGAAAACCACATTGCAAAGTACGTTTTCCAACTTGTTCAGCAGAATGAATTAAATCCTGTAAATTCTTATTTTCAGCACAGTCAGGAATCAACATCATTTTCTGTTTAAGCAATCCAATAATATGCTGCTGATACTTTAACATATTAAACTGGCAGTTTAAGGCCCTAATGGCCAAGGGTGCAGAAGTGTATACCTTCTTACCCCATCTACCCAGCGCCCTGGAATCTCCATCAGAGGGGGTAGGATTTTTGGCAGTAGTAGCCTTAATACCCTTAGGTCCCTGTGAAATGGTCTCAGGATCTACAGTAGGATTTCTAAAAAGGAACTTGTGAGAGTCAGGAACCCTGTAATATCTATCAGGTTTTCGGGGAGCAGGAGGTATAGAGTCAGGGGTCAAGCTAGATTCCGAAAAGGCATCATCAACAATGTCCAGTACAGGGGGATAGCTAAAGGCCTGTGTTGGGGCAGGAGTAAAAAATCCCTAAGCCTCTTTTTAGAATCAGAGTAATCCTGGCTATCCCAGCAAAAATGCTACCTAAGACTATGCAAGGTTTCACCAAAAGAGAAATCCTCTGGAGGAGAAGCAGAGGGAATAGAGTCTTCTGCATCAGAATCCTCATAGGTAGATAAGGGTAAATCCTGGTCATCAGAGGAGACAAATTTCAGAATCCTGATCAGAAGTATCATAAGCAAATTCAGTTCTAGGTCTCTTAGAGGAGGAAGGCTGGCTTCCTCTGATTAAAGTAATAAGGTCTTCAGCCATTCCTATCATTTGTTTTTTAGGCATAGAGGCCTGACCATGCGGTCTGGGCATCTGTTTTCTAGGCATGGTTCGGGTTTTAGGCCTTGAAAAAGAAGATGGCGTCAGTTTAATATACAAGTCAGTAAGCCTGAATACACCATCAGAAGACGGTGCCTGCACAGCGGCTCCAGACCCATCCAAGGTAGAGACATCCGCAGATTCCACAGCTGAAGCATCTTGCGGCATACCGGACGATGAATGGGTTTCAGTAGAGGCCTGTGAATCTGAAGCAGTGGGCATCAGGGACTGCGAAAGCACCTCACTGAATACCGGGGAACTGGTGACTAGCTTAGGAGAAGCATCGTCGGCAGCTTTGGACCTAGGTGGCCTGTTCTCTGTCTTTATCTTTGCGTTTTTTCGGAATGTCGGTAGTCTGGTGGCTTACCAAAGACATCTCTGGATAATTGAACCGAGTACCAAAATATTTAGAAGCATAAATATACAGACGACGAATAGTTCGTTGTTTAAATAAGGCACAAAACCGACAGCGAGGTACGTCGTGGTCAGGGACTAGGCAAGGAATACAGTACGAATGAAAATCTTTATGAGGTATTTGCTTTCCACAAGAAATGCAATTATTGACTTTTACTAACATTGGTTTAGAGCAAGAAAAAGTTTCCCCAACATGGTACTTAGCTTTGGTTGAAGACTTTCGTTCTGAAACTCGAAAACGAAAATTTCAGGAGTCGGCCGACCGGCACTTGCGAACTGCTTCTGCTTCGGGCACCGCATGACAAGAAAGACTGATGTAATGGCGTCACCTGCATGCTTTATACCCCCTGACTACCTGACGTCATGGAAGATGAGACAGCAACCGACGCAGGACCCAAGACTTTGATAATCAGGCTGAAGTAGATAACCCAAATGTGATGGCTGCAACAGTGAAAGACGAAGAACATGTGGTATATTTTGATCTCCTTCCTCAGGTTTCCAAAATGGTTTCGGACCTTCTTGAGTCTGAGAGGAAGGCTTCTGCCCTTTCACTGTTGGACTCTACCTGCAAGTTGCTCAGCACTCTAGCAACTGCAGCTACAATGCAGCTGATGCCTCCTCCAGGTGTGTGGCCTTTGGTTCACTTATTAGGCGTTACACACATGGCTTTGTCTTCAAGCTTTGACTGATGAGACCAAATTGTTGCATGCACCTTTGGATAATAAAAATCTTTCTGGAGCTGCTCCTGCTGAATTTTTCAATTCTCTCCAGGATAAGGGAAAAGTCTTGCAGGAGATGAAAAATATTTGTTTCTCTTATTCCTAAGTTTCAGAGGAATTATCCCTCCAAATCTGCTTTTGTTCACAGACAGCCCTTTTGCCTATGGAAGAAAAAGGGTTCTAGATGTGTGCCTCCTAAGTGTACTCAAACAAATACCTCCCAGGAACTTGCTTTTCAGGATAAGCTGGGTTATATTTGACAATTTGTTTTCCCATTCCATGAGCCAGGTTCCCTTATTCTTTCATCTCTCTCTGTCTGTTCCAAAACAGTTAAGTATTACAACAGACTCGGGTTCTGTCCATCATCCTCCAGGGATGTCTCATGGCTTAGAAATCCTTTCCTCCCTTTTTGGGCATCCCTCAACTTCCTCAGGAACAACTTCCTCTTTTCCCAGAGGTGCTTGATTCTCTTCTGGTCCAAGACACCATTCAAGCTGTGCCTGCTGCCCAGGTAAGGGAGGGGTTTTATTTCAGAATGTTTTTGGTTCCCAGAAAAGTGGGCACTTGAAGACCAATTCTGGATCTTTCCCAACGCAACACTTTTCTCAAAATTCCTTCTTTTTGATGCTGTCTATTCGGATATTGTTTTCCCTTCTTCTACCTCAGACCTTTCTGGATCTCAAGGATGCCAACCTTCATATTCCCATCCACCCCCTTTTCAAGACATTTTTACCTTTCTTCCATTTTCAGTTCTCTGCTTTGCCCTTTGGCCTCTCTACTGCCCCAGGGGCATTCACCAAATGTCTCTCCCCTGTCATTGCCTTTTGCAGAAGGCTAATGCGAGCTCAGATCTTTCCTTACCTGGATGATCTGCTCATTCAAGTTTCTTCCCCTGATGTTCTGCTTCAGGATCTCAAGTTTGCCATTTCCCTGTTACAGAGTCTGGGTTCATCATAGACTTCCAGAAATCAACTTCCTTCTCAGGATCAGATTTTCCTCAGTTGCAGGCTTCAGACCATCCCCATGTTGGCATCTCTGCTGGCCCCATCTCTCACTGCCTTTTTCCAGTATCTTTGTCTTTTGGCTTTAATCACTCCCAGGGAAATTCTCAGGGTCCTTGGGTTCATAGCTTCCACCATTCTCATGTCCTCTCTGGCCAGGCTCCACATGAGAAAGCTTCTGTGGTACCTCAAGTCAGTGTGGTTCCAACACCCCCCGGACAACCCGGTACCCCTCCTTCCCTGTCTCAGGCTCAAGCTTCAGCGGTGGAGTCATCAACTTTCTCTCAAACCAGGGCTTCCTTTGCAAGCTCCAATTCTGAATCAAGAGCTCTTTATTGAAATCTCAGACTGGGGATGGGGGGGGGGGTAGGGTGGGCTCCTTTGGCACTCTTAAGGTTAAGGGTCTCTGACCTCCTCATCAACGGTTGGACCACATCTAGCTCTTCGGACTTTTCATTTCCTCTTTCATCCCTGGCCCCTCAAAGTCTTCACAGACAATACCACAGTGATGTGGTAAGTCATCAAGCAGGGAGGTACAAAATCTTATCTTCCTTGCAGACTGGCTCTTCATGTCTGGGATCTAGCTGTCTAGTATCTAGTGACTCTTCATGCAGTTTACATTCCCTCGGAATACAATTTAATGGCAGACTCTTTAAGCAGGTCCAGCACACGAGCTCACAATGGATGCTTCACAGAGACGTGTTTCTGAACAGATCAGTGGAGTATTCCTCAGGTTGATCTTTTTGCCACCCCTCTGAACCGACAAATTCCTCTATTCTGTTGCAGAGTCCCGGGTCCTCTGGTTTGGGAAGAAGATGCCCTGCATTTTCCTTGGAAGGGGATGTTTCTGTATGCCTTCCTTCCCCTTCTTCTGTTACCATTAGTCTTGCATAAGATAAGGTGGGACTCTCCCAAAATCTTGCTAGTGACTCCCTTTTGGCCCAGAGAGCAATGATTCTCCTTTCTTTCTCACTTGGCCAGGGGCAATCACCCCAACTTACCTCATCAGGTGAATCTTCTCACACATGACAAGGGACTCATCCATCCTCACCTGTCCACACTGCAAATGATGTTGTAGGTGATAGGGTTTTAATCCCTTTCAGGCACATCTCTTCTGAGGACGTGGTTTGGGTTTTGTAGGAGGCCAGGAAACCCACTGCCAGGAAATGATATGTATCCAAATGGAAATGATTTTCTGTTTGGTACCTCTTTTGCCATCATGATCCCCTATCTGTGTAAGTTCCTCCGGTTTTCTATTATTTATGTGATCTGCTCCATGCTGGGTTAGCACATTCTTCAAATAAACTAA